>NW_010295494.1:0-11696 GCF_000700745.2 Antrostomus carolinensis
ACCTTGGTGTCTGCAGAGTTCTTGCTCTCACATTTTCTCTCTCCTCTCTCTCCAGCTGCATTTGCAGAGTTTCTTCCCCCTGCCCTGCCCCTTAAATCTGTTATCTCAGAGGCGTTACCACCATCACTGATGAGCTCGGCCTTGACCAGTGGCGGGTCCATCTTGGAGCTGGCTGGCATTGGGGGGACATGGAGAAAGAACCTTCTGGCAGCTTTTCACCGAGGCCAGCCCTGCAGCCCCCTGCTACCAAAACCTTGCCATGCAAACCCAACACACTCAGCTTCCAGCACGCCTACCAGTACAGCAGGGAGATGAGTAATCCCATCTTGTTTTAAAAAATCCTAAATAAGCTGTATTAATGTATCTCAGTGTCCCCAAATTTTTTTCCTCTAGTGGGAAAAATAAGATGTACAACAATTCAACTGCATCCCTTGGCTTCTTGTTGCATAAAAGTGATCACTCACGATATCCTGCTCAGCTTGTACCCTACTCTTCTATATCCTATTCCTGCACAGCCTATTTCCCCATAAAAGCAGATATCTTACAGGAAGAATGATATTATGTCAGTCTCCCCCATAACCTACAGGCACAGAGTGGGGTAAGTAAACTTCTGGCATCATGGCATTTCATTACAAAGGTCTTGTTCTCTTGCAATCTGGGTGCATAAAACAGAATATTCTTGGAAAGTCCTGGTTGGACTAAGTCCAACCCTGTTTTTAACTGTCCTGTTCCTTAAAAACATGCTGTTACTGAGAATTGAGGCTAAAACATGGACAGCAACTAAGGAACTGTGTATGGATTTCCAAATAGCTGCATATTTGGAAGTTTGCAGACCTGTGTCTAAGCATTTAATTCAGCTAAATCATCTGATCGAGATTGTTCCTCAACTCTAAATCACTGGTGACCTAACTTAATGGTAGAGTAGAAGGTTTGCTGTAGTAAAGCTGTGGGGTCCTCCACGGGCTACAGGTGGTCATCTGCTCCACCATGGACCTTCAAGGCCAGGTTGGATGAGGCTTTGAGCAACCTGGTCTAGTGGAAGGTGTCCCTGCTGATGGCAGGGGGGTTGGAACTGGATGAGCTTTAAGGTCCCTTCCAACCCAAACCATTCTACGATTCTATAAGATAATATTTAATCCTGATTTGCTTTCTTAATCTTAAAAAACATACAATACTTTAACTTGTAAAAGAAAAGCTTAGTTTGAAAAGGGCTTTAGTCCAGCAAGTGGAACATGAAGTGCTTTCAAATCTCTTTTGTAGTTACAGCTTGATATAGATCCTAACACTCCATATAAAAATACCTTCTATAAACACCAATCACCTTTAGATTTGTTAAAATCGGTGACTTTTTTCATTGAAATTAAACATGACAAATATAACTACCTATAAAATTGTCTCTCCTAAATAGCATCGCTGTAATTAAAGCCAATTATTAAAACCAACTTTTTAAGAGCTTTTTTTTTTTTTTTTTAAATCCATAGCTTGTCTTTCTGCTCCCTCTAAAGGGTCTATGGGAGTTTGTTTAATTAAAAAAGAAAAAAAAACAACCTCACCAAAATAACAACTTGCTCCTCAGCCTCCCCAAAACACAACACCTGAGTGGTGCTCCCTGTCTACACCTCCTTGTCAGGCAGTAAGTAAAGGCTGAGAGTTTCTCCTGCTCTCACTGTACCTACATCCAAGGAATTCCCAATTAAGGGAGCTCTTTCCCCACTGGTTTCCCCAGTGCTCCTGCCAACCCCAAGCCTCACCAGTTGGGATCTGTTATGTACTTAGGAAGCACCTGTTGTTTCTGCCTGAAAACAGGAAAGCAGGAATCATCCAGGGGAAAAAAAAAGTTTAATAGTGGAATGCAACATGCCCAGACCCCTCTCTCTTTTTCCATCTCCCCTCTTGCCTCCTCCCTCCCAGTTCCCACCTTATTTTGGGAACCAGTGGGACTGAGCATTCACTAAGAGCCATTTCTCCAGCCACCCCCAGCAGGGCTTTCCTCACAAAAAGGCTAGAGTTTCCTTGAATTTTTGCCCAATCCATATTACCATCTCCTAAAGTTTCTCCCACAGACTAAACAAGCTCCAATATCTCACAAAAGAATAAATGTAGTAGCAGTTGATTTGAGTTGATTTTTTATTTCCCTGTGCAGCTGCTCCCACAAAGGTTTCTTGCTGCTCCGACTGATGATCTGCTGGCTGCTCCGCTCTGCTCTGTCACCCTCAGCTCTTCCAGGAGGACCAGTGAAACGCAGCACGCTTACAGGTCTGTTACTGAACAGATCAAACCACTGTAACAAAGGGAACTCTTCAGATTTCTTCAAAAAAATAGTCATTTTGAATCCCTTCCTCCCAGCTGACCTTTCTACCACAGCATTAGTTTAGCATCAGCCTGAGGATGCTGCAATATTTGAAATAAAGGGTACAGAAAACCTTCCAGTATTTCTATTTTCTTCCCCAGAAAAGTCCTTTCTCCCTGTTCTAATTTTTAGGGAAAAATTTCCTAAGGACCTTTTGCAGACCAATTGTTTCAGTCCAAAAGTTGAACACAGGATTAAAATACTACAAGCTTTGTAGATGTACCACTGTGAATATTCACAGATACCCAGAGAAAATGAAATACAAACAAAGCAGGACTTTGCAATGCCTGAAGCTTTTAATGCAATCAAATTGCCAAGACTGATTTTATGACAAGTCATAATTAGGCGCATGAAGCACCCCACAATTCTCAGATTGGGAAGAGAGGCTTTTAATAGAGTACTATTAAATGTTCAGATCTGCCTAATACCAGCAGAAGCACAGACACTCAAGACACAGCCTTTGATACAGTTTGACAGAGCAGCATCCAAGAACTGGATGCGTTTCCTACATGTTCTACTCTGGTCCCAAAGGACAAGGGAGTGACTTGATTTCCAGCAGTGAAAGATCTCAGCAAAACAGGGTGAATGGAGAAAAAATCCCACCCGACCACTGAGCAGATGTGGTACACTGCTGTTTCCCTGTGAAGCTCTTCTGGGAATGTGTTTCATTTTTTGTTTCATGAAAAGGAGATTGATTACCAGTTGCCTGAAGCTCCCTTTATCAGCTGAAGTTTTGCCAATAAATCTTCCATGCAGGAAACCCAAGCCTTCAGGATCAAGTTGCTCAGAAGTCATCAGCTTATATTCTGACAAGCTGAGGTTAAATGCTCTGCACCCTTCACAAACCAAATTAAAGGCAGAGGAAAGAATGGTTCTTTCTGCACATTCATGGAGAGCCAGCATGACAGCCACGCCATCTGAGAGGAAGCCAAAAACCAGACTGTTGACCAAGGAATAGGTTGCTGGACCTGATCAGCCCAAAAATCCCCTCTGCTTTCTAGTTACATGCCTGCTTGGCATATCACTTCCAAGAAGTCAGCAAATAACAACCCATTCCACCCATTCAGGAATCCAAGTGGCAAGGACATGTGTTTTATAAAGACAAGACAGGAGTCTGAGCCAGATGAGAGATCTGCTGGCACCTCAGGCAGAAGAAGGAGCTGTGGCAAGGCTGATAATCAGAGCAGAAGGATCATGTCCCTAATCACCTCTGGGGTACTGGGTAAGCCTGAAATGCTGATCATGATGGGGAGCAAGTAACCATGCAAGCAGTGAAACATCCAGAGCTGCTGTCTGTCTCAGCTGAAGCCCTTTTGAGCAGAATATTAACAGCATCCCGTGCTCAGCTGAAAAAAACCAAACCTCTAAATCCCCAGCATCAGTATCCAAACCAGCTCTTCATTCCTCCTCTGACACAGAAGCAGCCTTGTGAGACACCCATGTAAATAAGCACGCCTGTTTCTTGCAAAGCAGGAGGAAGTCACAGAATCTCACAGAATCACAGACTGGTGGGGGTTGGAAGGGACCTCAGGAGATCATCCAGTCCAACCCCCCTGACAAAGCAGGTTCCCTGCATCAGGTTGCACATGAATGTGTCCAGACGGGTTTTGAACATCTCCAGAGAAGGAGACTCCACACCCTCTCTGGGCAGCCTGTCCCAGGGCTCCAACACCCTCACAGGAAAGAAGTTTTTCCTTAAGTTTGTCTGGAACTTCTGGTGTTCCAGTTTGTGCCCATTGCCCCTTGTCCTGTCACTGGGCACCATCAAAAAGAGCCTGGCCCCATCCATTTGGCCCCCACATTTCAGGTATTTATAGACATTGATCAGATCCCCTCTCAGGCTGCTCTTCTCCAGGCTGAACAGTCCCAGCTCTCTCAGCCTCTCCTTGTCAGGCAGATGCTCCAGGCCCCTCATCATCTTTGTGGCTTCCACTGGACTCTCTCCAGAAATTCCCTGTCCCTCTTGAACTGAGGAGCCCAGAACTGGACACAGTCTGTCGGCTGTCTGTGTGCTGGAGAAACATCTCCTGGACTTACACCAAGGAGATCCAATCAGGAGGAAGAACTTCACCCCCTGCCCATTCCAGCCAGGAGATCACTGGGGTTGAAGGGGCTTTTCCCTGCATGCCAAAAGTACCAGGCTAGAAAACGGTATTTTCCCCTCAATATCCAGGAAATGAGGTTTTTCAAGAAAACAAGGAGTACCAAACCCCTGGGCTGGCACCCTGAGCACAGAAGTAACGCAGAGCTTGCAGTGCTCTTGCTCAACTCCTTAGTGACCTGCTTGCTGCTGAAATGTGGATACAGCACTCCAGTCTCAACCTCTTTGATCTGTCAAAGCCAACGAAACCACTTGCTCTCCTCTTTGGCTATGCTGATTGTCCTCCTATGAGACTGCTCTCAGCTCTGACCACCCCCTTGCTGTAACTTTCAGAGAGCTGGCTCCACATGCCCCTCACACTCAGGACAATCTGTTCACATGAACGGCTTGAAGCCCAAGAGGAAAAAAAAAAACCCAAGATAGCTACATATGAAAAGGGAGTGCAGAAAACCTGACCTCTGCACCCCCTCCAGCTTGAATAGCATGATTGTTTTCAGAGGCTTCGTGGGAAAGGAATTTTAAGGAGATCTGAGGAACAGTGAGTTTTGCAAGCAGCTCCCTTCAAATGTCAAGAGAACTTCAGGAGAAAGCGCAAACTCGTTTGAAATTCAGCAAGCAGGCAATAAGAAGGTGTGTGAGCCAACTGGAGATAGAAAAAGGTCCTTAAAAGCTAATGAAAGATCTGCAGCTCAAGGATGGATTGTGAAGGACCACGAAAGCAAAGCCAAGGAGTGTTTGCTTTACGTGAACCAGAAGAACACGCAGGCGTACAACACAGATGGTGAGACTGCTGACCCTCCAGAATATAACAGTTGTCACGCTCCCTGACAGCATCACCGACAGATGCCAGGAGAGCGTCACAACAACAGATGAGGGGCCAGGAGGAGAGTTGGCTGTGTGAACAGACAGGAACGGCTGCTTGTCTTAGTGACATGACAGAACAAGGATCTGTAGATCTGTCCAGGACTGAGTCTCTCCCTCATGACTCCTCTTTCTGTTGAAAAAGCTGAGTCTAACCCATTTTTAATCAAGTCACTGTGTTCCAAGACTAGGTTTAGGTTCAGACAGATCCAGTGACCTATCACTTTTTAAAGTTGTGAATACACTTGAGAACAATGAAATGAATTAAGCAAGCCATGAAAGTGCTGCCAAGCAGCTCCTTGACTACTAGGTTCAACAGAATAAGCAAGACCAGTGTTGAAAGAATTTCAGTGAAGTATTTCCTGCTCCACATCCCTCTCATTTTCAAACACACATAAAACGATGGCCTTGTATTGCTGAAAGGAGTGCAATGAGAAGGACACTTCCATTGCAAACCCTCACATCAAAGACGGATGAAAGCTCTAGTAAAAGTTAATACTCATCCCAAATTTCCAGAGTACAGTCATTAATTCCCCTTTCTAATACACCATCAAGCTGTTTCAAGGTGGACAGTGAAGTCTGCACAAGGGAGCAATGCTAGGTTGGCTGCATTACTCTTGCATTCCTCCTGGCCTCCTAAAGCCTGTTAAAGCACCTCCAACACCAAGCCCACAGCCACCACGTCCATGGCTTCTTCATCCCCTGACCTCAGGTGGTGAGAAACATTCAACACCCACCACATTTCCCCACACTTCAGCTGTGGTGGAAGTAACCCATAAACATCTCCTACTAATCTTCTGAGGCCAATGCAATATTTGCACTAAATCTTTAGAGATCTTGGGATAACGGATGTAAATAATCTTTATCCTGTACTAAAGGCATTTTCTGCCAAGAGATAGATCAATAATTTACAGAATTACAATTAGCCTGCAAGTAAGTACAGTGAAGATCAGTAAAATAAGCACTTAACAATATAATGAAGGTGACAACACTAAATTTACTATGCATCAATTAGTCTTTTTAATCTCTGACACAGGCATTTATTATTAAAGAAATATGAAGCTACAGTAACACAGATGCGAAACGAATTCATCCAGGAGAGATACTAAAACCCAAGGTTATGTTACCACAGATAGAATCATAGAATCATTTTGGTTGGAAAAGACCTTTAAGATCATGAAGTCCAATCATTAACCCAACACTGACAAGTCCCCTATGACTAACCCATGTCCCTCAGCACTATGTCTACACGACTCTTCAATCCCTCCAGGGATGGGGACTCCACCACTGCCCTGGGCAACCCCTTCCAATGCCTCAGAACCCTTTCAGCAAAGAAATTCTTCCTCACATCCCATCTCAACTGCCCTGGCCACAACTGGAGCCCATTTCCTCTTGTCCTGGCCCTTGCTCTTGGTTGAACAGACCCACCCCCACCTCTCTCCACCCTCCTCCAAGGGTCTTGCACAGAGCCACAAGGTCTCCCCTCAGCCTCCTTTTCTCCAGGCTCAACACCCCCAGTTCCCTCAGCCACAAGGGAACTCAGCACACTTGTGCTCCAGACCCTTCCCCAGCTCCGTTGCCCTTCTCTGGACACGCTCCAGCACCTCCATGTCCTTCTTGGAGTGAGGGGCCCAGAACTGACCCCAGCACTCAAGATGCAGCCTCACCAGTGCCCAGGACAGGGGGATGATCATTCTAGCTAGTGCTAGATGGCACTAGAAAGGTCAGAATTCAAAGTGTGAAATGATTGTTCATTTAGAAATAGACAGGTGTGCATCAAAATATCAATTTATTGCTTTTCCTTATCATCTGTGTAATGTTTAAAGAGGGATTCTGGTTTACTCATTATGGACCACTGTACAGACAAGGACCTGCACAGCAGAATTCACTGGCAGCCATACACAAAGGCCACAGCTGAATCTGCTGGCTGCAGACATCCTCTGAGACGTTCATAGCGCTGCACTGAATTATTAATACCCATCTGGTATCACATTGCATGTCAGAAGTCAGAAGCACCTTTTGGATATTCTCCTACCTCACTGCAGAAGAAACAATACTTGAAATCAGAGAAGGGGTTATCCACCACGCTCCCGTAACGCTTAGCAGAGCAATCCAGTTGCATCTGAAACAGCTCTCTGCTATCTCACATGAAAACTGCTATTATAAGGCTTCTTCACCCCAAAAGAAGATAGTGGCTACCCACCTGCAAAATCCCTTAATGAGTTGTGTAAAGAACAGTCAAAAAAGAAGCAGATACATTACTTCTGGATGTGAGGAAAATCATTGGAAGTAGAAAGAAAATACCTATCTAAATATTGTTAAGTGTTGTCAGGTGAATAGCAGCTTTACTCGACTTTAGGCTGAACTCACTGTGCTGCTCAATGTATTTCAGAGAATTACAGAAAAGTTTAATTAGCTCCTTTTGAGATACTTTCAGAATTTCTAGATGGAGAGCATTGGGAGTGCCCACAGTATACAAACAAGCAGGTCAGTGTAACCAAGTGGTGAGCAGGAATACTAATTCTCAGCAACGTGTGAATATTTGAAGACAAAGCTCATTTCTGAGCTGGAGTGAGTACTCAGAGCAAAGTGTCACAAAACAGCTCCACGCTGAACACAAGGAAAAAATCCAACTGTTTTTCCAGAAAAATCCTCAGCTTGATACTACTGTGTTTAAACTCTGCAAAGTTAGGTCACAGAAAATAAAATGGGATGAGGAAGAGTAACTAAAAAAACCCAAAAAACTCCAAAACCAAACCAAGCCTTCTTTCTACAGGTAAAGGTAAAATAAAAGGTATAAAAATATGCAAAAACTATTTAATGACTATGAGCTTTACACAACTCCTAACCAAATGAGGAGAATCAAACAAGAAGTCACATCCCTGGCAGAACATGAACTCTGTAGCTGAATGAACAACAAGAAAACCTGCATCCCAAACGTTTTGACCACAACACCAAAGATGCACTTCAGAAATCTCTTCTTCAAGGCTTTAACATTTCATTTGTAATACCATTTTCTTTTGTGGATAAATACTTGCAATTCAAATTCTACAACTTTGCTTTGAGAAAGTTACAAATGGTATCAATGCAGTCTGAATACCGTAAGGTATGATCAACTTGCGTGTACTGCTGCAAAGATTTAATGAAAATTCAGTTGATTTGGTGAAAAAAAAAACCCTACTTTGCCTTTTATAATCAGATCTAAGCACAGCCACAGTACACTCATTTTATTTGTCAATTCTTGTGTCTGAGGGATGGTGATATAACTGCAAAACTACAGCTCTACTGAGTGATAAATTAAATTTTTCATGCATTGTTGGCCAGCATACCTGAACTTCACCCACTCATCTATCTCCTGTAAGATGCCCACAGACATGCCAAGCCTCTAATGCAGTTTAAAAATCTATTTTAAAGAAGTTTTCATTGCTTGCCACAAAAATTCATGCTGGCCTCAGTTCCACAACAGAGAAACCTGATACACAGCAGAGAACCCGGGAGCCCTGAACAATGAGCTTTGCATTA
Organism: Antrostomus carolinensis; assembly: GCF_000700745.2. Classification (NCBI taxonomy): domain Eukaryota; kingdom Metazoa; phylum Chordata; class Aves; order Caprimulgiformes; family Caprimulgidae; genus Antrostomus; species Antrostomus carolinensis. Next base: position 8,835 of record NW_010295494.1, read on the forward strand.
GTGAGTGACAAGAGAGGTACAGCTTTCAGTACACCTATTGCTAGTGTGGGAAGCTTAAAAGGCTCACAGCGATCTCACCACCATTTCTGCTATCAGAAAAAGTAGTAATTTAGGTAATTAAAAGTTTAAAATTATATTGTCAGGCTAAAGAACTTGCAGGTATCTCATTTTAATGAAAGGTAGCAGCAAATCCACAGATATACTCTGAAAGTCTCTTTTCTCCCCACTCCAGTCTAACCATGCACAGAGCACCAAGGCTGCCAAAAAGTGACCATTATTCCATATATAACGTTGTCAATAAAGAAAAAAAAATAGAATTCCTATATGAACTAATCCTAAAACATCCCCACAGGGGATTCCTGGAAGTGCAACGCAGAAGGGATGCTGCTGGAGTGATGCACTGTACATGTTTTACAGGCTACTTTATCACTTTTTCAAGGTTTTTCCCCTCTGATTAATGGTGTCACTCTACAGCTACACAGACTAAAGCACACACGTGCCTACACAGATGTGGTAAGGGAAGAAGGGAGCTTCCACTATATGAAAAGTCATCTAAATAACAGGTAACTGAGGGCTCTCTTGCTTTTCCTCCAGGCAAGCGTACACAGATGCATTAAAACTGGCTTGGGCATGTTGACAGGTGCTGGCACCCCTTCTGCCACAAATGAAATGACTTTGCAAGTGGTATGAAGAATCTCAGCTCCATAGACTCCCATTGCTCATGCATGCCATGCACTATACTTTATGCTGTTTTTCTACTCCTCTCACTCTTAAAACTCTGTATTTTGATTACTCTGGATGTGAAATGATCATGAAACTATCACATCATTACATACTTGTAACGTGTTAGTATCCTTTTATCAGGGTCTCTGAGAAGGAAACCTTGCTTACATTCTTAAGTCCAGTTTGTTTCAGCCTCTATACCCTATTCTAGTAAATCTTACATTAAAAACACACTTACTTCATCTCTGTAAAGAGGACTTGTATAATACATGATATCCATCGCGCTGCTGTTCAGCATATCCCTTAAACCTCGTACTTTATCTGGAGTAATGGAGTCCACAGTGTCTGGGGGGAAAAAAAAGAAAAAAAAAGAAAAGAAGAAAAGAAAAAAAGAAGAAAAGAAAAAAAGAAGAAAAGAAAAAAGAAGAAAAGAAAAAAGAAGAAAAGAAAAAAGAAGAAAAGAAAAAAAGAAGAAAAGAAAAAAAGAAAAGAAAAAAAAAAGAAGAAAAGAAAAAAGAGAGAGATTTGAGTTACACGCAGGAGAATGATAAAATCCCAACAAGCCACATGCAGGGAACATGGTATGAAACTTCTGGGGACAGTTTTGCAGACTGCAGCTACTGGAACAGCAAAAGTTCCAGTATGTAAGTATGTAATGTACCTCCATCGAGGGCAAGTTTTGATCTCCATTCAACTGGGAGAAATTCAACATGTGTTGCAAAATTGGAAAAATACTTTTCTTCTACTTTTCTTGCAGCGTCTCGCATCCTAAAAAAAAAAATAAAACAAAAAATAACATGTTCCTGTAAAGATTACTATTAGCAGCTCTTACCAAATGAAGTTAATGCATCCAGGAACAACACATTTCTTCTGTTCAAGTATGGCAACGCATGCTGACTAACACAGGGAATTATCTCACCTCATGCTTTTGTTATAAAGTACTTAAATTCTCATATAATGAAAAATTTTCAACATTACATGCTCAAAAGAAAGTTTAAAAAATTGTATTATACTATGGGCTTAACATAAATCACCTAAATTCAGTTGAAAGATATTAATTCTGGTGGGTTTGGGGTAGAATGTGACTGAAAATTAAGAATTTTACCATTGCCTTGAAATCTTGAATCCATTGAAATCAACCACTTAGACCAGTATGTAAGATTGAACATTTAGTGCTTTTAAACACAAAGAAAACCATTTAAAAATATTGCTTGAAAAGCTAGAATTTGATTTTAATTTTACATAAAAAATTGGAAGGCTTGTGAGCTCTCAGAGTGAGAAATAGGATCATTTATTAGTGTTTCAAACTGCAGTAGCAGATGGACAGGCTAAATGTCCTTTTAAAAGACTTTTCCTTTATAAAGCATATCTGAACATGAACATTGAGGCCTCTCTCTCAAGGGAGGCAAGAAAGTTCAAATACCTAAAACCCAGAATATATCTGACCCTCTCTGTTGTTTGAGGGAGAAGGGGAACAGCGATATGTTATATTCTTCTTCTAAAGAGCTACTTTACTAGTGTTGTGTGAAAGATCAATTAGCAAAAAAATGAAAACCAGCACCAAAATGATACAAGACAGGGAATTATCCATGCATGCTATCAAATACATTCAGCAACCAAACTGAGACAGCCTTCTGTTTTCCTTTCTTTCCTTTACACTAATCTTGGGTCCCAATGACATTAGCATTTGTGAAGATGAGCATGACAAACTAAATCTGACTGAGGGACAGCAATGCTGGGCTTCCAGCAGCTGGTTCCCAGTTCCAAGTATCAAAAGGTTTTTTATTTCTGAGGAAAAGCCCAGAGTTCCAACATTTGGGTTTTTTTTTTCCTATTTTCAAAGCAAACTCCTTTTAACGACAGCTACAACCACAGGCACGATGACATTAATCTCCCATCTGTACTTCTACCAGTCCAAATGCGGTTTAGTCAGTTCAACCCCCTAGCTGAGACACCTCCCTTGAATATATTGATGCTTCTCTGTTCTCCTTCAATAAAAATGAGAAAGTTTAGCTCGAATCACTACCAACACCTGAGACTAATTGCTTAAGCTGCTCCACGTGATGAGCAAAACACTGTCTGCACCAACATGGTGATCCCCTATAGACAACTCCACCAAACTCTTGTCTTCATAGAATC
>NW_010295495.1:0-510 GCF_000700745.2 Antrostomus carolinensis
TAGGGTTTATGGTTCAGGATATGTTTTGTGGCTAGAGTTATGGTTAGTGTTACAGTGCCATTAGGGTTAGGTTAGGCTTTTGTTTTTATATTTAGGGTTAGGGTTAGTGTTACAGTTAAGATGACAATTAGGTTAGGGTCAGGGTAAGGTTTAGGTTTAAGATTAGGGTCAGGATTCAGGAGAGGATTAGGTTTGGGTTTTGGCTACGATACAGTTAGTGTTATTGTTAGGTTTACATTTACATTTAGCGTTAGTGTTGGGGTTAGGGTTTTGGGTTTGGTTTTTTGCTCATTGTTCCAGGGTTAGGGTTAGGGTTAGGGTTAGGGTTAGGGTTAGGGTTAGGGTTAGGGTTAGGGTTAGGGTTAGGGTTAGGGTTAGGGTTAGGGTTAAGGTTGGGGTTAGGGTTAGGGTTGGGTTTAAGGTTAGTGTTAGGGTGAGGGTTTGGAAGTATTTTTGTTATATGCCTGTTTTGTCTTATCTTCCTGAGCTGCTGATCTGGCAGACATGTCT
>NW_010295496.1:0-13214 GCF_000700745.2 Antrostomus carolinensis
ACTAGATGGTCTTTAAGATCCCTTCCAACCTTAACCATTCCATGATTCTGTAACAGTTCTGTGGCCAGGGAAAACTAGAGACTCGGGAAACACTAATCACTCTCTTAACTAAACCCATGTCCCTGCTGAGTCTATTTTAAACTGGATGAGCAATAAAATACATAGAATCATGCTCTATTCCCAATGTTGATATCTTATTGAAAGCTTATTTTGTTTTGTGATTTGGTGGTGGTTTTTTTGTGGGTTTTGGGGTTGGTTTTTTTTAGGAAATTAAGTATTTTAGATTAAAATGTAGATAGTTGTTGCAAATTTGATAAGTTAACCTACATGAAAGTTAAAGATTTTATAGGGAGGAAAAAGGAGAGGAGAAAGAAAAGAGGAGAGTAAAGGACTCATAAGCTTAAAAAACACTTGTAACTTCAGGCCAGTGAAAAGACATTATTAACTCTACTCAGTGTAATGTGCCAGGAACATAAAAATGACAAATGAGTATTTACAGATTTATTTCTTACTGAAAATAAGCACCATCCTTATCTTTTAGACTCAGTCTACCCCAGACTGTTCATGGGACTATTTCTGTCTGCCCATCCATTCCCTACTCCTCATCTCATAAATGTTGATATTTATTTCATTTCAATCAATTTTGAAAGGAAGCAGAGGGAGGGCAAGACCTACAGAAATGACAAGCTGCTTGCAACGTATTTCATAATGGGGTAGAGGAAGCTGAATTTGTGTTGCCCAGAAGGGAAGAGTGTGATATAAGCTCAACTTTGTCTATTCTCCCAAACTTTTAGTTAGTCAGTCAAAAAATGTATAGCTAATTAGACTGTGAGTATTTTGAAGCTAGCCACAGCGCTCACTACCACTTACCATGACAGTACTTAAGGAACAAGAAAAGGAAGTGAGGGCATGATAACAGCTTTTAAAGAAGCTGGAAGGAGCTGGAAAAGTAAAGTTATGGGACAAGGAGAAGTTTGTAAAAGGTGGAGTTTGGTGCTGTAGGTGTACAAAGAGATAAATGTCAAAGTATCAAAAATCTGGTTTAAGCAGAATACTGTACAGACCGATGGTGAAAATACAGTATCTACACTAGCTTCCCAGTGGAATTTTTACAGCTCACTTTAATGTAGAAAGATTTATATCTTCAACAGAAAATAGGAGAAATATTGGTTTCCTCTGAAATCTACCATAAATTCATACCCTACAAAATGATCATTCTCCATCTCCAGTTTTCTTTAGGCTTGACATTCTTCATCCACACAGTATTACAAGTAAGCTTTTTTGTACATTTATCAAGAGAAGGAGTTTGCCACAGTATTACAAGTAAGCTTTTTGTACATTTATCAAGAGAAGGAGTTTGCTGCGAGGCTCCCATCTTCTCTCTTACCTCTAGAGTGGCACATCTGCCATTTTATGATAGTTTCCTCCTATTTGTGCCACAATGCATTCAGATTGAAATCCAGAACAAAATGCAGTCATTACGACTTGCCCTTAAAGGATGGATGCTTAATAGAGCTGATTTCCATCAGACAAGACTGACAAAAGGAAATATATTTTTTATAAAAATGAAATTATTCTGAAGGTCTCAAGCAATAACCATTACTCACCTAATAAGACATAAATTAAAGAAAATTCCCTGAAACATACTCTGTGAAAGCAAGAAGCTTTATACACCTTGCTTTCCCTTCCTTTCCCCTGTACATATGCCATGGATTGCAAAGCCACTTTTATACTAATATATTTAATGTGCTCAGGAGCATCCTTAGGCACTGAAGCTATCTTGGCTTTTTCTGTAAACTCTCTTGATCTAAGAGGAGGTGACTATGTCCAAACTGCTTTTTGGAAGTAGCCCCTGACCACACATACTCTCAAATGGCACCTGAGGACCATCTGCAAGCCTGTGGGTCAAAGCTAAGGCAAATCTGTTCCAACAATTTCTCAACATGACAATCAAGTTCCAGTGCCTGGAACATTTCAATGTTTAATGTCCTCTTGTTTATGCAGCCTAAATTTTAAATAGCCTGGCTCAGGTCCACATTCTTCTACAAAGACACATTTAATTCCAAAGATAAACAGTTAAGCAAATACCTTGAGAAATACCTTAAATAAATGAACTTGATGATGGCAGAAATGTCACAAATCCATTCTAAGTAAAAATCAATATGCAAAAAAAAAATCTTTCATGATGTCCTTTCATTTTCTTAGATTTCCTTAGACTGTTGCTTTATAATTTCATGAGAATAAATTTACTTAACTGAGGTCCTCCACTGTAGGCCTCATCCTACTGATGGAGCTGTGCTGTTTAACGCTCTTCACACAACATCACAGAACAAACGTCTGTCAGAGTATGGGAGGCGAGAGCAGTCTTTCATGCTTCACTGTACTGTTTCACAATTAAAAACTACCATGTAGCACATCTATACTGCCAGTAGCAAAGATGGAAAATATGTAAGTAATTTACAAAATAATAATACAGAAGGACAACGAGCTTTTAATATAGGAGAATATATAGAACTACTCATAGCAAAAGTAGTGGTCTTCGCAAATACGAATTTTCAAAATGGCTATGGGTAAAGGAGGCTTTACCTTCAATACAGAAGCTTTATTGATAAATAACCACTCTTGAATACACTGTTGAACTGAAGTTACAAAATTATTTCAACATCAGATACTGTATTGACCAGTGCTAATTTAACTTTTATAATTCAGTAAACTTCAGGAAATGAATAGTATCTTTATTAAATCTTATTTTCTTATAGCTAGTTAGCCTATTGGCTTTAGAAAGTTGGAGCACCAAAGAGGTAGCAAAGGTTAAAAATTTTGTGGGACTTCAACTAGAGGTTTGATAAATAAGAAAATGATTTCCCATTCAACAGAAAAAAAAGACTGATTGTTTAAGTGTTTTCCCCACTGTGATTAGGAAAATGAAACAAAATAAAAATATTAATGAATTACTATTCCATATAAAAATAATATTTTGGGGGTTTCAGAAAGCTTCCATTTCAAATCTTTTTAATATACAATAAACAGAAAGTACTTTTACTTTTCAAAACAGGAAAACATTCAAGATCTTACAGGAAAAATCAATTTCATTGATTTTATATTTTTCAGTAAAAAGAATATCCTAATTTATCAAAGATTGTCAGTAAATATCTTCCAAATTATCAATATTGGTAATGTATCAGATGCTATGTATCAATAGAGCAGTAAAGTATATACCTTATGGATATAGAAAGATTTGAAGAAAATCTTTTATCTTTTTACATAATCTAATAAATAGTACAAAAAGACAAAATATATAACTGCATCCACAAATGCAAAACTGCATAAAAATAAAATATGCAATAAAAGCGAGCAGTGCTTACAAATATACAATTTACGTGTCCAATAAGTAGTAACACTCTAATGTCAAAGTAATATGATACATGCAACACTAGCAAATTGTTCTAATTAGGAAACAGTATGTCCCACCAGGAAACTTTTAAGAGTACTTAGTCTCACCATACTCCCCAAATGTGCAAACTTTTATATGTTTGTTGCAAGTGGTATCAGATTACCTCTATGCAAATTCATTATACGACTCATTCTTTCCTAGGAAATCGATATTCACCTCATTAAGTGCAAATTCTATTCATTCTTTCTCAAGGTGTGGAACAATTCTTAACTTAAATCAATCAAATTCATTCAGTGTGCAAAGTGGGACAATCTGCTTTTTCATTATTTTGGCAAAGTCTAAATCAATCTTTTTTGGTTCAATCTTGTCACTGATTTAAGATAAGATTTTCCAGGGTGTCTTATACTTGCATCTTCTTGTGTTTCCTAAACTTTAGAAATAATAATATAGATTTTCCTTTCTGTTATGTACAGTGCAAGACATACAGTAGATCAGGAGTTTGCTTGGCTTCTACCAACTACTTACACATTCAAATTGATATTTGTGAATTCGTTTTCCCAACATATGAATCTCAACCCTGCATCTATTCTTTTTAGAGCAAGCCACATAACATCATATAGCTCTTTGATATGCATCATATTAACCACCAGGCTATACAAAAGGAATACATACTAGATCTGAGTACTTCTATTTTCTTTGGTATAGAAGAATATGCCACAAAAGGGTAAAAATGCAACAACTTACATCATCTAAAAAACCCAAAACCCAAAATCAAAGTTAGATTTTAAAATCTGCAGACAATACTGTGCCTTCACATCTGCAAATACAGTGTTTTGGGTAATAAAGACATGATCATAACTTAACATTACATATAAATTCCTACTTGTTGACCTTTGCTCACACTGCATTTAGTGTGTACTTCATGCTCTCTAATAAATGGGAAAAAGAAAAAAAAATCAAACCTGAAAGCAAAAGGAAAAGTATTAAAGAATATGATATCTTCATTTCACTTTTATAGATAATAGAAGGAAGAGAAACTAAAATATTTTTAAATGCATTCAAATCTGCTAAAACATAATTTTATCATAACTATGAAGAATACATTACTGAATCAGTCTTCTGGGCTAAAAAAAAATTTCTACAATTGGAGTCATCAAATTTTGAGCTTTTAAAGTATTAAAGCAAATATTTCGCATGCATGCAGTTTTTGAGCTCTGTTTTCATCTGACTCCAAGAAAAAAACTAAATTCTGTTTTAAAAATGGAACTGTGTCAAAACACCTAGTCTATATAAAAAACTTCAGATTCATGCTTACCATACTCTTACTATTTTTTTTCTTTCCATTGATGTGACCAGGTAGTCCACAATGGATTTCAGAAACATTCCTGTAGGAAACTGTAAATATTCTACGCCCGCAGTACATTCCCACTTTACCAAAAATTATACCTTTATAGTTAAACATTTAATGAAATATGTTTGAGATGGTTTTCTAGCAATTTTCAAATAAGATGCCATTCTACAAACATTTTATATTCCATGAGATTTGGAGAAGTATCTTCTTTCCTTGCTGACAGCAAACTAGCTATAACTACAGCTAGCAATGCAGAGACTCTATTCTACCTATCATATCTACAGACTCATCAACCAAGTTCTGATTGCAGAATCTTTTATCACCAGCAATGGTGACAGATACAACTGATTAGCCTCAGATCCTTGCTGAATTTCATAAGTGAAGAAAACCCCTGCAGATCTGAAATCCGAGAAAAAAAATTATAACAACATTACTCAGTTTTCTTCACATGCTACTGAAATAGAAACTATTCGTAGACAGAAATCATAAAATGATGCTACTGTAAGTCAGCACCAAATTCAAGACATCTTTTTACTAAGTTAGACATCCTATGTGTGATTTGTGTTACAAGGTGTACAGAAGTGTAAGTTAATGCAAACTCTTCAAAAAATATTGTTGTTTCAGCAGCTTTCTTGCTGTGAAGCCTCTTTGACACCAGCTCAGATTTCCTTCTCACATCAAGAAGTATAAATACTGGAAACTTGAATATACTGTATCTACTGAACACAATCTGACATTTTACCTTTGATTTTTAAGGTCCCTTCCAACCCAAACCATTCTATGATTCTATGATTTTGAAATGATCGTATCAATGCCACCTTCTCTACTTTAACATGAGATTTATAAAAGTCAGAGTTCTGCAGCAAGAGTTGTGCCATTAAATCAGTGGAAAGATAGTAAGACACTCAATATGGAGAGGTTTTTATCATCTGGGAATGTCTTAAACACCTTAAAAATAGTTCGATACCAATGGTAGCAGTTACATCAACTGAAGTTGTGAACACATCTACTCTCCTGAAACAACATAGTAAAGAGAACCCCAAATTCCTATTATATTGCTGTGCCCTTGAAATGCATTATAAACTTAAGTTTAAATATGCACTAGTATGACTGTATTACTTTCAGGGCCCAGGCTGATATTTCCCGGTTGTGCTATGCTGTGTGTAACAGTATGCTACACCTTGGTCTCTGCCTTATGCTCAAGGCAGACTAGTACTAATTCTCTAAGGACTAGAAGTACTTTCAATTAGGCTTATGTTCCCAAATGCTTACATTGCTATGCAAAATGAAATACAGGTGCTTCTGAAATTTTTCTTCCACCCTTTTGAAACATGATTTCAAGAGCTCCTCAGAATCAGACATAACACAAGTAAATAAAATTTTCTCTACTTGTTTTAGTTTACAACCGCTACCCAGTAAAAAAAATATTAATCACTTACAGAAGCAATCCAGAAGCCTAGGTGTAATGTTTGTTTACGTCTTTTGGGAATCAGCATGTAGACTCCTTGCTTTGTTTTTGACTTGTAACTTGTTGGTATTATGAATCAAAGCATTCTCCTTGTTAATTTGTTACATATTTTTGGCTGTACCTAATAAAAATATGGTCATTCTCTGCAGTAATAAATTGACCATAATCACTCTCTATCTACCAAGTATAACCTGAAATTGACCTTTTCCCCCAGCTTTCAGGACCTGATTAAACTTTTGCTTCTCTTTTATTCTTCAGCAATCCTATTTCACGAGAGCAAGAACTACTGTTTCTTTGTTATTTCCCAAAGATAGAAAGACTCAGTGAAAAGATTCATCTGTCCCCATGAACATATTACTGAAAGAACCCCAAAACACACTGATAATTCATTTAAGATATATAAAACAGTATATCAGGAATATCAGTAGTATGGATGAGTTGTATATGAACCAAAGGAGGATGAAAATTCTTCTTGTACCATAAGTTTTTTAGTTTTATTAGTATCATGTATTTTAGGATCAAAAGGGAAGACTAAATAATTGTGTAAGTTCTTGCACATCTGTACTTGTTCTGCAAAGCACAGAGAAGCATGACTCACAACAAAATAAGCATTTCAAAATATGCCTTGTTAGAAGCTATAGTGGAGGAGACAACTACTTAGCCAAAAGCATTGCCGCCATGTGGCTGAATAAAAACAATCAGTCCTGCAACAGCTATGAAATATTCAGAATGTGCTTTTCTTTCACAGCAGAATAAGCCTATACTGATTTGTCCACCTTTAAATAATGAAAAATAAAAATCCCACAACTGTTTCCCAGTAAACTGACACCCCTTTCTCTCTTCAGAGTTCATCAAGGGCCTCAAAAGTCTTCTTGATGAAAATCTGTGTCAAAGCTGATATATTAATACATCAGCTCAGATAAAAATGTTTGTGTAATTGTGCTCAAAAATGTTCATGCCAGTTAAGCATGCAAGACCCAAGGTATTAATCCCAGGAAAAGTATAATCATTATGTATATTTACAGTAAATCAGAAAAAAACCCCCATGTATAAAACTGGTATGTTTCACTGACAGATGGATATGCTGCCACAGAAGAAAACAAAAGTTTAAAGAAATGTAAACTTTGTCATATGATTCTGCAGATGCGTTAGACTAAACTTAGACTAACCTAACACTCACTGTTTATGTTTGTGGCCTCAACCAAAGCATATTACTGAGGCTAGAAACCTACAGTGGTTCAAAAAACAACTGGACAGACAGATGAAACACAGGCTCTTAAACAGAAAGAAACTACCTTTGATTCAATAATAGTTGAGCTACAAATCACTGGATATTGAGAGAGTAATGTAGGACAGTATCATTATGTACTTGTTCTGACCTTGCACATTTCCCTAGGCATTTGCTATTAGCAAAAGAATACAGGCTTGGTAATGATTTATCTGACTTGGAAATGTTGAGCTTCTGTTCTTGTTTTCTGAGGTTTGTTTCCTGAAAACTCAGCCATAAGCCAAGTCTTTAGAGACTACATATGATATTCTCTGAATAGAAACTGTTCCAGAAAATATAGTCTGGAAGGCAGAAAAGCTCCATAACTTTCCTTGTTTTCAGAATTTAAAACATTCACAGACATGTTCAACGTTCTTCTTGTGATTCCACAGGTATTAATACCAAACATTAGACGGTATTTTAAGTTAAGACTGGAAATGTTATATAATGCCCAGGCCATAGACATGATTACGTTAGGAAGATGGAAAAATTATTCAGTGTATGAGTTGCTTTTTGATGTTGCTTTAGCTTTTGGCTAGAGAAGTTAACATTGTTTGTAACTGTAGGAAAGGAAAGCATTCTTTGTTGTGTTTTATATAAATGATTTAGAGAGGAGGAACCTAAGAATTCAAATGACAATACTTAGGATAGCAAAGCTAGCTAGATGCTTGAAGCAACAGAGAATGATATAATCATCTTTCTGAAGGAAATATTCTGAAGGAATATTCTTCTAGTCTTCCTTCAGACATGACAGAAAATCATTGGCAGAGTTATGTTCCATGTACTGGAATTGGAGATATACAGAGGTTGAAAAAAACCAACCAAACAAACAACCCAACTATATGTTAAAGACTAAAAATTTGACAGTGGAATCACAAAGTAAAACACTATAGTAAGTACTGTAGAGCCAATGAAGACAAACTCCTTGAGATTATGGAATAGTGGAACTATGGCAGAGGCTGACAGGAAAATGGCTGGACTCTATGATCTTGAAGGTCTTTTCCAACCTCAATGATTCTATGAAAAAATATTAAACAACAAACAAAGAAAGAGAACCATTTTCCCATATATACAGAAGTCATCTGTAATATTTTACAGGACCAAGAAATCACCTCCAGAAGGTCCAAGAAAAACAAACCAAAATTCCAAACATGTTCACTTCCCATTCTAATACTGAAGCTGTGTTTCAAAATTTTCTGTCACATCCTTTTGGTAAATATTTTTTGAGAACAGAAATCTTTTTTCCTTCTTTTCTCCCCATGCAAAGCTACTGAAGCACATTTCATTGGAATGGACAAAAATCTTGTGGGGAAGAAAAGGACATTTTCTGTCAGTTCCTGAACATTGCAAAAGGTAAATATCATTAGTGAGACTGTGGAGGGAAACACTGCACACAGTGGAAGTATCTTTCAGAAAAATAAAACTGAATGTCATATTTATTAATAAAGTTATATCTCTTAAAGGAGATGAGAAATGAACAAAGTTCCTGAAAGTTTTCAGATGTTTTATGCTCTATTTTGCTAAAAGATTAAAACAAAATCCCCACAATCTTAGTTCTCAGACTCACTGACAAATATAATAATCTCACAGTGCTCTCTCCACTAATGCCTCAATCACAATTTTTTTATTATTTCAGTTGATATTTTGAATAAAGTTTATTCTAAAGTGCTTCTTTTTAAAAAGGAGGAAAGGCAAACTTGTTGATGTGAAATGACAGAGATATATAAAAAATGGCTGCATATGGTTGCTCTTGACCTGTAGTGAGGGGACCACACAAGATCACAGCATGTAAATCCTCTTGGTGATGTGACAGCCAGTTGCAACATTACACTTTTTAAACAAACACAGATGTATTCGAGTATGGATGATCAAAAGGAAGTAGCAATATGAAACAAAGCATTTACACAAAACCCATACAATAACATCAAGCTACAGAGCCATTATACATTGAAACTTGCATCAGAAGCACAATGGGAATGAGTTTAAAGCAGAGCACAACAGGAATGAACTCAGAGGAAACAGACTCAACCAGCAGTGGGCTGTATTCTGATCTCAACTAAACCAAGTTAAATACAGAACAGCAGCTACTTTGGCCAGTTTTCTCTAGATTCCCATAAAACTATCATGTCTCAGTCACTGTGTATTGGGCTCACGAACCTGATATTTGTGTCAGGCTCATGTGTAGCCCAACCTGTATGGAGCCTCTCTCTGTTTCCTAATCCTACATATTCAAGGTATACAGTCTGTTCTGTTCTCAAGACTGGTTGTTTCCAAGGTGTAAGATTTTCATAGGAATAAGGACGATAAATACTTTAAAAAAACCCCCAAAAACACACAACAAACTTGAAGTCCTATAATACAGACCTGCATACTTAAAATATACCTATAGCAATAAAAATAAAATATAAAACAATTTATGAAAGTTTTTCATGGAATCAAAGAAATGCATACCCTCCTTAATTTATTTGATCTTCACATTCACTTTCTAGGGGATTAACATAAAGGTATATTCTTGTTGGGCACCATGCTTTCATACTATTTATTTCAGCTTTATCCTTAGCTTTTCTGCTCATTTTCCCCTAATGCTTTTTTTTTTTTTTTTTTTTAGAAGACACAAAGAAACAGAGAGCTTGATCAGACAATTCCCTAACCCCTATCTCCTTTGCTATAACAGTCACTAGAAAATCGTTTTACATGCGACAGCTCTTGTTCATCTCTGCATGTTGCAGAGGGGGCATTAGGTACTCTTCTCTACAGTTTGATCTGTTAAATGCAAGAGCATTCAACACTAGCATAAAAGAGAAGATACACTACTCTCTTGTTTCAATAAATTTAACATTAAGCTATAACAATAATGTTCCTAAAGCATTAGAAAGCAATAGAGGTGGGGGAGCAGGTAATAAAATTATCCAAACAAAATTCACATAGCTAACAAATGCTATTACTCCTCTTTCAAAAAAGGGTATAAACTCTTCTGTATATCTAAATTATCAAGGTCTAAGCAAAACAGTTCATTTCTTGCCCACAATGAAACATAAAATATAAAAATAATAGTACTACGTCTTCAGACATCAATTTTCCTCGGATGTTTCTCAACCAAGAACCAACTGTGGCCAGTGTAAATGGATGGCAGCATTCAGTGAAATGCTACTGCTGAGGGCACTTACCAACTTTTTCTTTTAATTTATATTTTATTTTGATACAGGAAGAAAAAAAAAATAGATTGTATATTTAAAGAAATAAAAAGACAACCTTCAGATACACTGAGTCAGGAGGTCTCTAACAAAACCTAGTGGAATTCATTTGTGCTTTCAATTTTACCAGAATGCAATGTAAACAACAACCATAGGAGCCACACAGCCAACTTCTAAATTAAATCCTACAATGAATAATTTATATTTTCAAACAAGGATTAGATGTCCCATTCAACTGCAGAGTTTCAGGGGTGGCTTTAATAATTTACATGCTTTCTAAAGGTGAATAAAATGCCTTCCTGAACAAATATCAAAACAATCTAAATATTTCCTTTGTTAAAGCCACCTTGTGACTTGACAAAGGAAAGAGCTACTGTTGTAAATTTGAATGCATGTGCTGTGGGAGATAGGCAAGGGAACTCAATAATTTTCAAAGTAAAAGTTTCTGTGTGCAATTTCTACCACGTGCCAGAAGGAATAAGGAAAAATAAAACACATCATCAACAGCAAAATCTACATATATTTTTTGCATTTTACTGAAATTCTTGCAATTCTACTGTATTTTTTTGTGTGCAGGAGACCACACTGTTCTCTTCCAGCAATGGGAAAAGAACTCCAGGCCAAATATTCTCATTATTACCAGGGCTATCTCTGACCTTGCAGGAGGAAGTCAAATATACAAGATAAACACTCTGCGAAGCACTATCACCTGGCTACAAGAAACACACACAGGCTTTGGGTGACCTATTTAAACTATAGTTGCCTTACTGAAGTTTTTATATATAAACTGTCTTCCTTTGCTGTAATTCACAGCCTCTGGTCTTTGCAGTCCTAATAAATATTCTTCCAATACCTTTAACCTGAACATGTGTATCCTCCAAAAAAGGGCAAGGAATGTTGTTCCAGATGAAATAGAGTCCATTGCTCTGGAAAACTCGATGCAGTCACAGCGTGAGTGATCTGTATCTTAAATGCTCAGGCAGCATTAAGCTAAAATTTAATGCAAGAAAAATGTCCTGTACTACAGACATAGTTCAGAAATTAATTACACATTCTTCATTGATTTTTGCTTCCTTATGAAGAAATAGTACCGAAGATGGCTGCTTCCTTCAAACATAGAATAACACATTCATTAGACCATTTGCAAAGATATATTCTGGACCAGACAATGGTTTGCAATTTTGGTAACCAACATGACAGGTTTAAGAACAGTCAGCATTCTTAATCTCTGTTCACTATAGTGCTGATACTAATTAGATATCATGTATGTCATCTGAAGCAATATATGAAAGAAAAATATTTTTCAAACAAACCACATAATTTATCATATACCCATTGTAACAGGAAAAAAACAATTGGTTGGAGGGAGTCAGATGACAGTAAACATCAAAATGACCCCAAGCCCAAATGCTGGTCAAAGGAGGACTGCTGGCAAAAATTTTGAGGCCAAATAATAGTAATCTCCGACTTGATTCTAAACTGACAAAAAGGATGAAGTATAATTTTACAAATGTGAAAATGAAAGGTGGAAAAATTAAGTTATCCAGAAGAGCACCACTAAATGAACACAGATCTACTGAGTCTTAGTCTGGTTCTTCATAAACAAGACCATCCACTCTGACCTAAGTGACCCTGCTATGAATCAGGAATGATTCTGTTCACCTATGTGGAATACCCAGGCATGAAGACACTGCCTCCCAGAGAAGTAACTGGCATAATGCTCTCTGCTGCATTTTAACTACCAGGTGGAAATGATCTTCAAATTCTGAATGCAATGCTCAAGTGAAAAGTAAGTAATTGGGTATTCAGTTCAACAGTGTGATGGAACACCAAATCTATCAGAAAAGATAATTTTAAAGATTAAATTAAAGATAATTCTTGATCTTTCTGGATTTCAAATCCATCAGTATAACTACTGATAATTAACCCGGAAGAGTGTGTCCTTCTAGGATAGGATGGGGAGGGGAAAGAGAAGAAGATTTTGAAACATGTAGCTGGAGAGAGGCGTGAGAAGATGTGAGAGAAACAATTCTGCCAACACCAAGGTCTCTGTGAGAACAGCAATATTACAGTGGTTTTCAAATGAATGAGAAGGATCAGACTGTTTTCAGAAGTAATATATTCATTGGTGTAAAAATGATAGATAAGGGTGGTCAGGCTGAGGGCAGACAAATTGCTTAATATGCTTTCAGGATCCTCTGCTATGAGGGCAGGACATAGTACCAGCACCAAGTCTTCCAACTGTAGTAATTTCATCATGGAAAAATCTGATCGCTGTCTTGAAAATGACAAAACAGGAGGAAGATAAAGCTCAAATGCTTCCACCTAGTCCAAAACTCTGTTGAAAAACTTAATTAAACATATCCTACTGTACTACAACTATTTTGTGCAGTCAATCTCCTGTCTGGATTGTTTCCAGCTCAATATCTGTGCCATCCGCTTAAGTCAGGGGTCCTCAAACTCTTTAAACAGGGGACCGGTTCACTGTCCCTCAGTCGTCCACTTAAGTCTGGGGTCCTC
Source organism: Antrostomus carolinensis (assembly GCF_000700745.2). Classification (NCBI taxonomy): domain Eukaryota; kingdom Metazoa; phylum Chordata; class Aves; order Caprimulgiformes; family Caprimulgidae; genus Antrostomus; species Antrostomus carolinensis. Next base: position 13,195 of record NW_010295496.1, read on the forward strand.
AAACTTTTTAAACAGGGGGC
>NW_010295497.1:0-16927 GCF_000700745.2 Antrostomus carolinensis
CAGCTTTGTATCATCAGCAAACTTGCTGACTTCGGCAAACTTCAACTATGTCCTAATAAGGACTATCAGCAAGGATGCTAATTGCTGTCAGATGTGATTAGATCATTGTTCTGCAAGAAGACTACTGAATCGTTTTCCTCTGCTACTGTACTGCGGAGAATCCAGAACCAAGTGATTTATTGCCTTCACCTGAAGTAAGATTCAGAGGAATAAAGACACTAGAGCTTATCACCAAACTTTTTATTTCATCTACTAAGACTGTTTCTAAGATGAGATTAACTATTGCTTTTATAATTTAGAAGTGACAGAAAATATGGGCATCCTTTCCTGTAATTTTCTGGACAACTGTAATAGAGATCAACAGAATTTTATATAAAACAATGCAGAATTGTGATGCATTGTTGATTATACAATAGCAGAACATCGATCCAAACACCTTCCCTTTTTTAAGTCTGGCAAAGCAGAAGCACTGTTATTTTGTAGTGACTGCTTTTGTATTGCTTTTCTTACCAAATCATGTACATAAGTAATTAAGATACGTCTCTCCTCATATGCAATATTTAAAAGCGTATGCAGGAACTGTGGACTACAGAGCACTGCAGATGAGCACTTCAACACTTAAGAACAACCTTCTCCTTTCCTGCTTCCTTCACCTTTTCACAATTCAGTTGATGCACAGAAATTACAAGCCTCTTCTTACAAATGTGCTCTACAGGATATTCAAAGAACAACACACATGGCCTTGAGACTGGAGACTCTGAATTCAGCAGAAAATAGCTGGAAACTACTGTTGACTTGACTTTGCTTTTCTGAGTAAAAGATATGCAAAAGCAAAATCAGATTTCTTCCATGGATGTCTAGAGTCAAAATTTGTCCTAGAAGACAAATGTGGAGCTTAGGTTGATCCTCAATTCCAGAAAAGAAGGAAAAAAAGAAAAAAAAAGAAAAAGAAAAAGAAAAAAAAGGGTCTTCTTTTGAATGTGAACTAAAAAGTAACCATGAAATGAAGCGATGGAGAAATATCTAGATCGTGAGATGGGAAGCAAGGTGACAGAGAGTGGTTAAGAATGGAAAAACCTGAAGGTAAAGGAATGAAGCACACAGAAAAAGGCTTGAGAGTAAAGGAAACTATCAGTAACATACTGGGGGACAGAAAAATAAAGGGAGGGGGAGAAAACCCAGGGGGAGCTGGATTATTTTAAAAAAAACCTCAAGAGTTAAGTTAGACTTTAACACCATGTACTTACATTGTACTGTGCTCTGCTTCACAGCCCATTTGGTAAGTTCCCTTTGTTTTTTATTCAAGGCAAAACAATGATTCAATCTGCCACAGACATATACAGAGTGTGTGGGGGTGGAGGTGCATTAGAGAAGCTATCTTGATTTCTGTCCTTTATGCTGTGTTTACAGGACCCGACATTTTTTAAACAAAACCTTGAAATACATTTCTGCTTGGAAATGTAAGTATTATAACAGTGAAGACATAACCACAGCTTAAAGAAATGAGTGAAGAGGTTAAATGCTAAGTTTTCCTTCTCTCTGAACTACTTCTGTGTTTGAGAAGGATGACAGCACAAAAGCAGCAGTGAGCGGGAAATCAACACTCATAACATTTAATGTCCTATTGGCTGTAAAATATTTTGGGATCTCTTTGTGTAGGAAAAAAGATCAGCACAAATGTCTTGACAAAAATCCCTCAATATTATATATTTGAGTGACTTTGAATTCAAGGACAAAATCTAAAGGCTACTGTCTGCACTCACAATGTATGCAATAAAAATGCCTGATGGCCACTGGGATGTGCTCAAGTCACTGAAAAATAGCCGATACGGTAGAAAGAAATTGTGAGCCCAATTCTCAAACGTAGCATAATGTTTCCAAGCCCTTAGGCCTGGTTCCAAAACCTTAATGTCAGCCAAGCCCCACCCTGACTTCAGTAAATCCTGACCTGTGCCAACACACATGCACGTACACTAATTATGACTGTCGGAGAGGGGCTTTCAGCTACAACTCTTCTGCTCCATCCCTGCAAGGTATCATGCAGCTTTTTCTGGCAGTTCTAGATGACAGCGCTTAAGGGTCTTCCAAGTTTGACAAAAAAGTTGGTGAAATTGATTGGTATTTAGAGTTCAGTGGTCTCCTATGACTATTCCTGTGCTTCTCTGACTGATTTTGATGAAGTGCTTTTATTTGTCTTTCTACCGAGAGACTGCAGATGAATTTGCAATAGAGCAGTATGGCTCCTGTTTAGCTTTGTCAGGCACCACTTAGCCATGTTATAATTTATTTTCTAGGAAAAAAATATTTCTCATGAGAGCTTCAGGCTAACACAGTTATAAAGCACCTGGCTACTGTTCAGCTTCGTGTCTGAGAGCCGTTTCATTTCCATGCATAAACAGAAAAGTACCAAACTGGAGAGGAAGAAGAACCAGAAGTTCCTCCAGTTACACGTGCTGCAGGTACACAGGTCTTCTTTCAAGTGGCATTTAATTAAATCCAACACCGCCTTAGCACCAAAGTTAGCAGAGCCAAGATTAAAATAGGCCTATGTAGAAACACAGACGCTGCTGTCAGCAGTGGTGATGCCTCAGCAGGCTCTGGGCAGGGTTATTCACTTAACAAAGCAGCCTGTCTCTGCTCATTGCTAGGTTGGGAACTGACTGTTCTAAATTTTTGAATGGATTTAGACTGTATTTAACTTTGACATACTGTGTAATAGAGCAATCTTCACCTTGCTTCAGCTTTATTTGGTGAGAGTCCCTTTTACTCAGAGTGCAATGATTGTGGTGTTTGTTGGGGTAGTTTTATTCCTATTTTCTACTGAATTATAGTCATTAGTGCACAGTTTGAAAGCACCGAGCTCAAAGATTTTTTTTGCTTTGATCACCATTACTGTTACTCAAGAAGAGGCACAAGTATGGTTACAGGATAAATGTAAATATCAATTCAGTTTCACTGTAATTATGGAGGGTCTGTTGTATGTTTTTCCTGTGCTTTCTTCCTACTCTTTATCTCATTAGAATGCAGGGGAAGAAATGTAGTCATGTACATATAATTAAGACAGAAAGTCTTTCTAGGACATGCCACTAACCATGAAATGTGATTTCTAGTGTGATTTATAATTAAAATAATATTTTTGTTTGTCTCACTTATATCTTGCATTTTAAGAAACAGAGATAAAGAAATCCAAAGATCCAAAGAAAATGGAGCCTATTTATATGGAACTGCTCTCCTTGCCAGTTTAATCAGCCGTGATGTTTCATTAGCAATGAGTTAACCAAATGAGACAATGCTTATCATAGCACCTAACCCTATAATCATTGGGTATTACTACTGTTGTGTGGGTTTTTAAAAATTGTTCATTGAATACACTGCAATATTTACAAGTAACTGGTAACTGCAGGCTCAGGCTTAGATCAACTAACTTGCAGCCTCCAAAATGGCAATAGGAAAATTTGGCAAGGACAACCACCCAAATTTTGCAAACTTTGGTACACAGAGAATGAAACTCAAATTTTATAATCAAGTTCAGACAAACCATTTTTCGTAGAACATGTTGAGCACTCCCATTCATACATACTGAGTAATTACATTCATTCTTACACTTACACCTCCCAGATATTTTCAGGAGTACTAATTCAGCTGACTTAAATTTGCCTATTTGTTCATTGTAGCACTATTCTGCTTATTGCCACAAAAATGTCACTCTTTATTTAACTTCAGCACTGGAAAGCTGTTAGTAAGTGCAAAACTGCGAGACAACATGAAAAATCTGACTTCCTGATGCTTTTCCACCAATGAGATAAGTGATAAATGCCCAGATGCTCAAAAGATATTTTTTTACTGCTGAGGGGGATGTACGGATTTTTAAAACAGCAAAGTTCTAGAAATTATTGTGAATTAGTGAGCAGGATAATAAGGGATTGATTGTGCTGAAGTAGATGAAGGGAGCTGGATGGAGCACTGGTTGTGCTGGGAGAAAGAACTGCAACAGCACTATGCTGCCCTTACACTTTGAGGGCGTTCCAAGGGAGAGGGATTCTGACGTGGGGGGTTCTGATGGGAAGAGAGTAGAGCTAGAATTGAAATCCTCTTTCCTAACAAAATTCTGGTGAAATCTAAAGCAGATCTCTTTTGTTCTGTGTAGTTGAGTTACTCATATGTAAAATTACAATAATAGCACTTCTTTATCTCTGAGAATAAACAATGGAAAGACTGGAAAATAGTCAGATATCATCATCAAGAGAACAAGGTAACACAGTAACAGTGTAACTCAAGGAAACATTTCTATTTTTTCAAGTAAATTCAAAACAAACTGGAAAAAGCATTTGACATCTCTGGGATTAAAATGGAAACGGAAAGAGGATATTTGGACATATTTTCCTCTCTGAAAATAGTATTGATATCATTTCACTCTGACTTTATAATTCCTGTAGCTTATTCTAATGTAACTGTCCTCTTTGATTTGTGTATCGGAACATACAATGCAACTGCATATATAAGTAGAAATAGGCTTATTGTTGTAACAACTGAAGGGAATCTTCTGAATGGAGGGAAAACATTTACATTGGAACAAATTACATTGTACCAAAAACTAATTGTTACACTGAGAGCTGTATACAGTTGTAATTGCACTGTACTAATTACACACACATTGCATTATTTAAGAGGTATAGTATTGTTTATTTGCAATATCCTCTGCTTATTTACAGTTGCATATTTGAACAAGGAGCAAGGAATTACTCCTACAAAGCAGCAGAGAGATTGTTATCTGCACAAAACTACAAAATTAATTCACTAGAGGAAATCTACTCTCAAACAGAGCAAGAGAGAAATTCCTCCTGAGACAAGACATTGTACAATTGTTTCTAAATTTCTGTATAATTAACAAAGCACCATCTGCAGTGATTGACCTGTCAGATCTGCTCCTCTGAGATAATTTCAGTGACATTTTAAAAAAATAGTATGAATATAAAAAAGCCATATTGAACTTGTACGGAATGATGTTATCCTGTAAATAGAAATTACAAACACTCGAGATGGAATTAGTTTATGATGACTACTGATTAACACCAGTAGCCCTTATCAGATGAGTTCAGCTCAGGTATTAGTGGGATATCCCTTTTTGGCTATCATAACAGTGACCCTATTTCATCTCCTATTTTTTATTGTGCAAATGTCTCTCTAGCATATGAAAAGGCATCTCAGAAAATTCACTTACTTTAGACTAATGCACTAAACAATGTTTACACTCCATGTTAAATGGAATTATTGGGAAACTTCATTTTAAACAAAGAGGCAGCTGATTCTCTGTTGCCTTGCACCTTCACTGCACATTTATTTTGACCCAGCTAATTAGTGTATCAAGTTGACAGAATGCTATCAGGCTGCAATGACATCCTTTTTACCTCAGTTGTGTGAATACCTGAGTATGTTTCAAGGCACTAGAAATTCCAGCCCAGTGCTGCTGTGTTTAAAAAGAAAAAAACATTCTGTCTTTTGCTTATAATTTTTAATTAAATATACTAATTCCAAGCAGGTATTTTATGGATTAGCTCGATCTCTTTAACTACTCCTCTTTCCGTTACAGTATTTACAGATGCTGCAAAAATCCTTCTCCATTAACAGCCTCTAATATTTCTTCCTTCACAAACCTGAATTTCTTTCAAATGTTATTTAGAGACATGTAAAATACAATTTTATCCACACGAATACACACTTTTCTCCCATCAGGTTTTGAAAGTGATCTTTATAAAAGTCGCACAGAAAAAGAGCTCCATGTTGCGTGGCATGGGAGATGAATGCATCTTCACTTCTAAGGAACAACTATTGAAGTTTCAGATTGGTAACGATCACAGTCAAAATGATATTTTAATCTTAGTACACAGTAGGGAATAGACAGTTACTGCACAGTTCACTAGAATTTTACCCCCCTTGACACATGAAAGAGCAAGTACTCTGACTTTTCATCTTCTTTCAGAAGAGATCTTCTTCTGGAGGTGGTCTAGTCAAGTCCAGCCAGTGCTTCTAATACAGAATCTTTCAGTTCTACAGTAAATGTGACTGATCTTTTATCTCTGATTTAAGTTCATTGCTGCAAAATCACGACAAATTTGTTGAAGTGTGAGGTTAAAAAACTGCGTAAATGAGAACTCCAGTAAAAGTTGTTTGTAAATTTTTGATTGATGGCTTTTTACAATATAAATTGTAAAAGGACTATCAAACTTTCCTGAAGTATCTTTGACAATAGAAAGTTTAATCTTTTTTTCTCATTTTAGAGAGATTTTTGTAGTTTTTTTTTCAATACATACTGCTAGATGCACCTTGCTATTTTCTCTTGATTCAGTGATAAGAAAAAGAGAGAAAAGGCTATTTTTCTGCTTTTTCTATGATCACAGTTCTTAGAAAATACATGGTTTGGGTGGGTGGTATATTCATTACAATTGAATAGTGGTAGTTAAAGAGAAAGCAGTGAGTACTATTTCTTGTTTGCAGGCAAAGGACAAGGAATGAAGGAGTGAGAATAAACTCATGCGGTCTTCCAAAAAAAGTACTAGCACAGATTGAGGCCTTCCTTAGTCTTCCAATTAGGAAACAAACAAACAAACAAAAAAGGGCATAGAAAGAAATCACAGAAGGAAGAAATATTCTGTAGGTAGTTGTTCTGTGAAGTCTGTCAGGGAAGAGACAGGTGTAAAACTGTAATTCTTTAACTTGGAGAGATCAGATCCTCAAGAAAGCTTCCAAACCAATTGAACTAACTATGGAGATCTTCCTTGAGAAACAGGAGCTAAACATATAGTGGAATCAAGAATACAAAGTACCCCACATCATCAAAAAAAGGAGATAAAATGTGACTGAATCCTAGTGAAATGCATCTCAGATGAATTAGAGGACCCATAAAAATGAAGAACTATTCTTACAAGTTACAAGTGCATAATTATACTATTCCTACATAAACACCTCAAATCAGGTGAACTGGATCAACTAAAGAGCTGGTACTTTACTGACATGATCATACTTTCAGAGCACTGCTAGAATCTGTCCCCAGGAAAGAACTCCTTAACAACTCAGTTTCCAAAAAAGGGAATAGTCTAAAATATTTCACAATGGTGAGGATTCTTTAAAAAGTTGTGACTTCCCGTACTTCTGAAAAAGGACAGTATTCATTTAAAAATTTACCTTGGCAAGGACTTTACAGACATGCTATATGTATAGATAAATCTATTTTATATCATGCTATGAGTGTTAATCTTATTGCAGAACACAGTGGTTACAGCTTACATTGAATTACTGCTTTTTATAATTCATTGTAGTGAGGTATTACCGTGTGACATCTGCAAGCCAGTGAGCATTTCATGATTTTTAATCAGAAAAATTGAAGGAAACTACTTATGTTGAAATGACTTTTGATCTTTCTCATTCGATGTTAGAAGAACAAGGAATACAATAAACTAGGACTTCCTAGAATCCAGCTGGTTTAGTAACTGGCCTTATATGTGCCTACTAGTATCAATATTATAAGTCCTTTAGACTGTTAATTTATGACATCACAACTCTATATAGCAAACAATATATTTCACTGATGTCCATATGATATACTGCTTCCAAAAGGCACACTTTACTTTTGAGATATGCATACATACATAAATACATATATGCATGCAAAGGATATATATGCGCATATAAATGCAGACAAACTATTAAAATTGGCAATGATTTACCTTTGCTTTTAAGATAACAATACCAAAACTTCTGGGTTTAGCATATCAAGAATAATGGTAAAATGTTGCTTGAACTTATGTACTTTATTTTGACTTTTAGGACATACCTGCTGAAGGAAAGTGGATTATTTTCCAAGGGACTGTACAAAGATTTTTCATTTGTGCTCAGATAGAGAAATATCCTACATGATGATACATTTTTAATTCCCTATTTAAAAAGCTTTTGGTGTCACCCTGGAAAGTCCCAGAGCACGCTTACTAAAGTAAACTTAAGAAGAAGTAATGACAGTTGTGGGTTTTGATGTGAAAACATCTTTAACTACAGACACAATAATATTTTATTTATCTTATTTTGATGAGTATGTACTGACATTCAAAAAACCAGAGAAGGAAGAAAACCTAGCCCCTATTTTATGGGAGAAAAATAAAGTCTTTCTGTGTTTTGGTTTTGCTTTTCTTGAAGATTTTCACATATCCTAGCTGTTTTAAATGTTAACAGATGCTCAGCAGATTTGAGCACAGCTAAAAGACAAATTCACTTATAATTCTCTGGTTAAAAATTCAGCAAAAAAATGTATACTAATAACTTTTTAAGGGATAGAAATAAATTAAAAATACATTTTATTTCCACGCTCACACATAAAAGGGAATTTTAAACACTTAATTATTAGTATTTTATTTTGATCTTTTCTTTCTGAAGTTACGCATGCTATGGTAACTTACAGAAGTTGTTTTATAACATGCAAATAATACTTTACTGACATGGCTGCTGGATAGTTGCTCAATGACCTATGTGAAATGAGTTGTTTGTCTAGTTGCTAATGAATTGATATTTCATATCTCAAAGCATATGACCTCAACTGACAGTATGAATGGCAATATCAATTAAAGATATTGACGTTTGCCTGATAGTGGAAAAATGCCTACTGTTCCATCTAACACTTTGAAGGGATATATGAAGAAGTTTCACTCCCAATATTAATATCAGTTAGCATTAGATGCAGAACTTCTCCACTGAAGTCTACACGAGTACTAATTTCTTAAAAGCTTTTATGAAAGTTCATTCTAAAAGCACAAAATGAGTGAGGGAATCTATATGCTCAGAACGTCACTATGACACTTTGTTTTGATTAGTTCCTAATATGCATATAAAAGTTCCAGTTACATTCAGCACCAATTTAATACAAAGCAGCTTAGTGTGGTTTTCAATTTTAAGTATAAGAAAAGGTATTTTTTGGCTAAATAACTTTCCTAGCTTACCTCATCAAGGAAATATGTATTTCCAGACTGCATTTGTCTTACTGTACATTAGATAATATCAAAGAGATTTAAGAAAGTCTGGAGAAAGGCTGAACTGAGGACATTTGACTGCAAGTAGCTTCATAGACCATATTGTTTAAAGCTTTTCTAACTTCCAAGTGTGATTGGAAATGTGATATCTCATAAACAAGAATCGGGACTAAAAAGGTTAGGCCTAAAGATACACTTCAGTGCATTGTTGTCAGCATATCTGGACATCACTAGATGTGCAAATATTATATAGTTTTTTTTCTTTTTTCTTTTCCTTTTTTTTTTTTTTTTTTTTAAGATAGTGATACAGTGCTACGTTACCTAGAAATAAATAGTGAGAGAATAAGCCTGTTCTCCTCAGTTGTGCTGCAAACAACCAAATCATATCCACCAAGGCAGAAGTAGGGAGAACTGAAGCCCTGCAAGCAAGAGAGTGAGAGCAGAGGTATGGAAAGCCATTTGAAGTACAGCAGGAGGCTGGAACTGTCCTGGGGCTAAGTCTGAGATGAAAGAACTTCTCCTTTGCTCAAGCAGTTACTGTGCAAGCTGATAAGACATTATAAATTATATTTAATTGTCTTTGATATATGTCGTCAAAATTGTCTTTACAACCATAAGAGCTGAAAGCATTGTTTTAAATTAAATGTGAGATCATGATAAAATCATGTAGTTCTAGAAGCTATGTTATGATAACCTCAGTACTGTATATCTAATGTACTTCAAGGTCTAGTCTATAAACTTTCTTCTTTTTTTTTTTTTTTGTCTCAGGCACAAAAAATTCAGAAACACTCTAATTCTGACGAGGATCATGGTACAGAAATAGCTCACTTAGAAGACTGAGTGTCCGCATCAGCACAACATGCAGAAGCAGATGGACCCCTACTATCATCATAAGTTGCAAATACATTGAGAGAATCTCTGTTGTACACAGAGAGAGCAACACAGGCTTAGCAGTGTACACAAAGTTTCAGTCTTACAGAAATATTCTCTCTGCTTCAATTAAAACCTAACAAACTGGAGAGATATGTTTCATAAGCAACAAAGGCATGAAGCACCCCAGCTCTTCTAAAGATTTCATATTAAGTCTTTTCTGTATTATCTGAATTGTTTCCACATCTGAATGAAGAAAACATACCCTCAGTCTCCCCTCTCAAATGTGCTCACGCCATTGAAATGTACCTGTTCGGAAGACAACTTCACTTATCCAGATGTAGCAACCTTTGTCTAATTAGATCATGACTTTGTCATTTTCTCATGAACAAAACCATAAATAGAAGTAGAATTCATTATCAGAGAACTATTTTAAACTGAATGTCAGAAAACATTACTGAGGAAAATAAGTTTCTTTATTATCTTCACAGTTTCATAAGTTTGTGATAGCAATAGAGAAGTTGGGGAAGCACCCTTCTTCACCCACTTGTCTCTTATTCTTCCCTCCAATATGAATTCAGTAACTTACCATGGCTTTCTTTTCAATCCTTTAATTTCCTGTCTCATTTGTCTTTGTAAATTTTCGTATAGTAGCAGCTAAGAGAAACTCCCATTTTGAATCTATATTGAAAGGGGATCTTGGTATATTGCAAAAGTGCAAATCAAATTTCTCACTCTTCCCTCTGCAGAATCCTATGTCATATCCCTGTTCTGAAGCCCAAGGAACAAGTCTCTTTAATGTGAAAATATCACTGTCCTTTCCCTAAAATTCTGCCACCTGATTATTTTCACCACATCTCTTCCATTTGATCTGTAATTGAGGTAGTACCTTTGTAAAAGTGGTCACACTTTAGCTTTCTCTCACTTTGCTCCACACTGCAATCTCTAGCCTGTTGACTATCTATACAGTTAATAAAATTAGCACAAAATATTCCTCTCTCCATACTTCCCATGTGTTTCTGATACATATAGTGTTTTGAAAATAATTCATATGTGTATTTACCATGGAAACCTCTGAACTTTAACCTGTTCTTTCCCTCCTCCCACCAGTTACAAAACACAGTTTTCTAGTCAGAGTGTTAAAATACCACCGTACATAACAGAATTACTCTCTATTGCTTGGAAATCTCTATGTTCAGGAAAAAGGAAATAACAGGTAATGAAACTCCTGGAATGTTTGTTCAGTTTGTTTTTCCTTCTGTATGTTTAAAGTTCATCAGCACTTATGATTGAACAAGATAAGGAAAGTACACTGCAGAGAGAAGGAACAATAACAATGGCAGCATACCAAATCACTCATCCTGAGCAGCTGGACACATAGGTACTGTTTAGTTATTGAATTTTTTTTTTTTTAATCATAATGGATAAAGTACAAACTGTACTGGAGTTAGGAAGAGCAGATTAGCCACACTTTTAAGTGTCAGTATGTGAAGGTGTCTCATACTCATGTAGCATGACAGGCATTAGGATTTCCATTCTCCAAAAATCCTCTAATATGAAAGAATTTAAATGACAGTGTCCTGATTTTGCTAGGATAGAGTTAATTTTCTTCTTAGTAATTAGAATAGCTGTGTTTTGGTTTCAGTTCAGACTTGTTATGAGAAGAACATTGATAAAAGTTCTAATGTTATTAGTTGCCGCTGGAGCTCAAGGCCATTGTGTTTGGCTGTTCACAGCTGCATTAGGACTGGGAGGGAGAAGCACAGTGAATAGCAAACCCAGAACTGGCATTTAGATGTGCCAATGAAATATTCCATATCATAGCACGTCCCATTAGTACATTAACCAGGGTTGACCGGAAATTCAGGTTATTCTCCTGTGGATTGCTTGGGCTCATTCTTCTGAGGGACAGTTTCGGGACTGTCTCGGCTCTGGGATTGCTGGCTGGCACAGGCTGGGCATTGGTCAGTGGGTGGTGAGCAATTTCACTATGTATCACTCATTTGTATATTATGTTATCACTGTTGTTATCATTATAATTTTATTTTTATTAGTAAATAGTTTTTATCTCAACCCCATGAGTTTCGTTGCCCTTTTCTTTCCAATTCTCTCCCCTACTCACTGGGTGAGGGGTGGGGGGGAGGGTGAGAGAGCAGGCTGTGTTTGGCTGCAAGCAGAAAGGGTGAATCTACCCAAACCACCACAGACTGTAATCAAAGGCCAAGATATTAATATCTAGGCAAACTACAAAATGGTTAATTTCTGTAACAGAAGAAGAAACAAGAGTGAGAGTTATAACAGACTGGCTCTAGGAGGCTTTACACTTGGGTGCAAAAATAGTGAACTTGCACTTGATAGTAAACTAACTTGAAACAGATCCTTCCCTCTCCTCTCCTGGCTGAGCAAATCAAAAAACTTTCCTATTTGATAGTTGAAGATCTTGTGGAGGCAGAAGGAAGGTAAGGTACCTAGCAGGAGGGAGAGGATGGAAAAAGTCACAGACAGACAGCATTTGTGAAGATGAAGGATGGGGTCATGGGAACTTGGGGGTGTTGGCAGCTGAGAAAGACTTGCAGCTGGATTCATGATAAAATGTTTCCTGATAGTTGTTTTATATACAGTTTGTGTGTAGGCCAATTGTGATTTAAGAGACTGCAATACACCCAATTCTATCTGCAGTTTCTCCACCTGACTGCAGTAATGCACAAGGAATTTCAGGCTATGCATTTGAATGAACAAAGGCTCAGTTTAGCTTTTCATTTTGGAAAATTAGCACATAATCATTAATAAATAACATAACCTGAAGCATTATTTCAAGATATATATGTGCTCTGTAGATGGCTTGCATCATCTCATGGCATTTTATGTTAGAGTTGTTCAAAACTGCTTTTTTTTCTGTATTTTTTTCTCCCCTGCCTTTCTGATAGGTCTGTAAAATAGTTGCTGACTCCATGTTGACCTCTTTTTCTCTGTCTTTTCACCATATACTTAACTCAGTGAGTAGTCTGTGAAGTCTACTGAAGTAGATGCCATCAAAACTGACAACAAGAGAAAAATTCAGCCTTATATAAGCAAACAATGGCACTAGCATATGGAGGGCCTACAGGACAAAAGAATACGACTATTGCAATTCTGTTATTTACAGCTTTGTATTACAGCTTTTATTTCTTTTTTTCTTCTTGAGATGGAATGGAGCTGGGTTATCCCCAGGCTCCTTTAGGCATTTTTTTTCAGAATATACATCAATCTGCAGGCCCTTTACAGCCTCCATTACTTTAATACCTGAGCACCTCACAATCTTGCACTATCTTTGCTCTCACAACACCCCAGATGAGGCAACTTTTATGATACCAATTTACAAAGAGAGAATCAGAGTGTATAGAGATTTTTAGATATCTGGTGTCCAGAGTGAAATCCAAATTTCTCTCTCTGTTCTTTTTGTAGTGTCTGGGACCATCCTTCAGCTCCTCAAGATGAGATCCTGGACAATCTGAATACTGAGCAAGGAGCTGCCCACAGACAGACTTGAACACTTCTGTTCTACAGCAGAGCACAGATCTATCTTTCTTTAAGACAGTTAAAGAACAGCCTAGAGGCATACCTCCTCTCACTTTTATGTAAAAGTGCTCTGTCTGAAGAGATTCAAAATTCACATTTCTCTCCTCATAGGAGTGCCATGACCATCAAAATATAGCATAGGATGGGGTGGGGAGGCAAAATGCATTTCCTCAGCTTTGAAAGACCTGAAGAACTTTGGGTTCCGTGGTATGGGCAGAGTGAAGGTACATGACTCATGCCTCAAACAATGAAAGCATTGCCTGATTTTACCGCTTGTTATCACATATATACTAGATTACACCTTTTTTTTTCAGAAGTAGAACTGTCTTAAAAAATTCAAGGACACTGGAATGCTGGGTCCTGATGTAGGAGATCTCTGAAACAAACTTGATATAGGTCTGTACAGCTGGGAATTCCTATCTGAAGTATTAAGGAATTAGGGCCAGAAATAACTCTGTTTTCTCATTCTAGGATGGAAAAGTGAATTTATTTAGAACAATACCACATAACCCACCTATACATCTGTGATAAAATACCAGTATCTTTTCTTACCTGTTGCTGGAGGAGAAACTGCTCTAACATAATAGCTTTTATCTATTCTACTATAGTCTATTGAATATTAATAAATTACCATCTGCCAGTTTTTGCAGAGTAGCTGAAATTCTGCTTGAATTAAACTTGAAAACAACTCCTTCCCTTTTCACTATCTTCAAGAAAACAGAACTTTTAAAGTAATTACTACTGCCTGTACTATTTCAGTGGTGTTTCCCTTTAACAAACAATATTAAGATTTATGTGATGCAGTCAGCTTTGTCACTTAATTACACACTTTAATAATATTTATTCTAAAGTTATAACAACTCTGGCTTAGAAAATGACCCTGAATCACTTTAATTTATTAATTCACTTAATTAAAATACTTAATCTTGAAAAGAGCTTTCAAGGCTGTTCAGATAAAGGTAAACAAATCTTCAAATTAAATCAACACTTTTTTCCTTTGATATATGTAATTAATTTTCACTCAACTCAATAAATAAACCTCATGTAACGTTGTTCATGTGACAACAGAAAATGGCTTGCTGTCAGCTTAATCTTCCTTAACACTGTAAAGCAATTTTAGTTATGCTGACAGGCCCTCTGAAAAGCTTTTGCTGGAAAGCAATAAATATTAGCATTATTCCCACTGGCAATGCAGGGAAAACATTTATTTGTAAATTATGATCGCTAATCAGTATTTTTGTACAAGCAATCAGACAACTTCCCAGGCTAAAAATCTTGATGGAAATAAAACTTCTATTTTCAATTAGATTTAACTTAAGCAAAGTTTCTCCTTAAATAATCCAAATCTTTGGTTTTTTTCTTTTACTCGCTGTTGTTAGAGGAGTTCTGTGTGCAAAGGATTGCGCTTTCTATCCCTCATATGTCACAAGTGAAAGTTCTGTGAAAAACTCTAGGAGTTAATTACGGAGCTCACAGCATTGCCAAGGTTTTCACGTGCTTAACTTTACTATTGCAATTAGATCCATGGAAATCAATGGCAGTCAAATTAGCCACACACATGAAATGCCAGTATCATGACCAAAGCTGTCACCCGTACAGTCACGTGAGTAACTTTACAAATGAAAGTTTTACTATTGAATTCAGCACATTTCCTCATATACATAGCACTGCTTGTGTGTATTTCACTGCAGAAAGAAGACTCTCTATTTTTCAAACTGGTTTCTATTGGAAGTAATTTTCAATTGTTCATCAAAATTCATCTGGAGATCTCATTACAGCATATGCTTGACTATGCCTTCCCCTTACACTTCGAACAGTTTGGTCTGTATCTTGAAAACTCTGCTACAGGAGAATTCTTCCTCCTCCTTATATCTTAACAAGGATCAGAAGGCCATGTTTTTTCTCAGTTTACCATCTCCTTATTGCACATTCAATAGTTTAAGCTGAAGTGATTCTGGTGTTTTTTCTCTATCAGCTGTATATGAATAAGAAAAGGATTCAAAAATTTGGTATTCAGAGCCTAAGCATCACTCTCTCAGTCCAACTCAGCCCCGAAAATCTCAAGTTAATTAACGAGAGATCTAAGGAACTACTGTCATCAAGATGATAATTAGATGGGACTAGATATGAAAAACAAACGCTTCAGCTGATGACAGAAAGTAGCTTTCCATTACTCCTCAAAGGTTGTTTACAGTACAGGCATTTGTATCTGGCTGCCAAGATTTTTAATAAAATTGCAATTCATGAATATCTTCACTGAACTGAAACCAGCATAAAATTCCTATACGAGCACACACTGTCATGAGTTTTCAGCTGCTTCTAGCACTCAGGAGAGCAGAAATAAAGCAAAGAATTCCACATTTTTGAAGAGGATGAATTTTCAAGACTTATTCAAGTTTTTACATTTGTTAGGTGAAAGCACAGCAATAAGAAATGACTGATAATGAGAAAATGTTTCTCCGTTTTTGAGGGAGTATTTACAGCTGTCAACTCAAGTTTGGTCTGACTGCTTGATAAGGCTTTAGAGAATTTGTTCTTTAGCTAAATCATTATTCTATTTCCTATTTTCACCCTGAAAAAATTAATTAAAATACATCTGGGAAGACTTCACTTTGTTTATTTGTTTTTGTTTTCATTTTCAGGATACAAATATGCCCCTTATTTAGGAAACAGATAAATAGAACCACAGATCATTTTCACACTGTAAATAAAAATAGTCAATTTTTGTATGCGTTTTTGGAGAAACACAGAATGTGCTGCTTATTATCATGGTTACCCTGCAAGGGATTCCAAGCAATACAAATCAATTCCTAAGCTCACAAAGTCAGCAGCATACCTACAGCATAGGAAGACCAGCTGGTGGCAACTCTGGTAACTGCAGTAAGAATCTGCAGGTTCAGCTGTTTAATGGAGTAGGTTGCAAATTGCAACCAGAAAACTTATATATCTATTAAAATAACTTTCCCTGCAACGCAAGACAGAAAACTTAATTCAAAAATAGCCCCAGGAGATTTGGGTGTCTATGACAAAATTCAGTGCTCAAGTGCCACTGCAGACAGCTGGTCCCCAGCTGCCTTTCCAGAAGGGCACAGGTCTCCATGACCAGTCTTTGAAGGTCATTCAGGTGCCTACGGCTGGTGCTAAGAGAGATTTCACAACCCTGTAGATGTTTTTTAGGTTCCTAAACACTTAAAATCTGGTCCTGTGAGACTAAAATCCTCCCTGGAGTGCAATGGCTGAAAACTATTTTCCAAGTGGATTTATTCTTTTTCAGCTCTGATTTTAAAGGGTTCACAACCTCAATCCCAAAGGGTAGACCAGTGACCTTATTACATGGCTGTACTTCAGCCATAAACAAGATGCTTTATATCTTGTGGTGAAGCTCACACAGGCTACAGTGCTACTTGCAGGCAGCTTGTTACCTTCAGTGGTAACAGACTAGTTAGGCATCCTAAATTAATCAATTTGTATTAAATGTCCATCTT
>NW_010295497.1:16991-105232 GCF_000700745.2 Antrostomus carolinensis
TAAAAAAAAAAAATTGATCTAAATGAAAGTGATGCTGGACTAGGACTAGTTCTGTAAAGCCCTCATTTTACCTGCAAACATAACATAAAAATATATAATCTGTAATACAATTTATATATATATATAGTACATATATTAAATATATGCTATATACAAAATATAAATATATTACATTTACCAATACATTTTATATAATTAAATCTTAACAGCATTTTTATTGTGGTGATTGGTTCTGGATGGCTTGCAGACAAATATTTTAGGCAGGAGGAAATTGAAAGCTTTGGCACATTTGCAACTGGAAACATTGGAGAGTTACCCATTCATTTCTCTTATTGTCCAGCATCTCCCTCTGACAAAACGCTGATTCTCTTTGGACTCAGGTGCCATACACCACCTGCAGTGTGTGCAGAACAAGGAGCATGAGCAGCAGCAGCTCAATGCAGGGCTGTGAGGAGCTCGGAAAGACCTTTGGGTATGATCTGGCAGTGCTGTGGCAGCTTCGAGGACACAGGGCTGAAAGGGGCCAAGCGCTCAGGGAACAGCAGGAAAGCAGGAGAGAAGTGGTATGGGGGGAAAGGAAAAAGGGTCAGAGGAGGAAATCAGCAAGCTGAAATATCAGAGCACAAGAGCAAAGGGAAAGCTGAGGGAGTACAGTGGGAAGCTGGAGGCACGCTGGGCCCTGTGCTGACGGAGGGCAGTGGGGAGGGCAGGGGCCAAGCCCTGCCACGGCAGCCCTGTCCCAGGCAGCTGCGCCAGCCAAAGCCACAGCCCTGCTGCCCTCACCTCACAGCCCTGCTGCCCTCACAGCCCTGCGCTGCCAGGTAGTGGTGTCAGGAGCAAGCACTGCTTGTCCACTTGAATGCAGTGGGGCTTATGACCCCATCTTGTTGGCGAGGGGATTTTGGTAGCCTGTTTGGACATGCCCAGTCTTAACTGCCTTACCATTGCTGGGATTTGCCTTGTAATTAATTTAGCCCATGATTAAAGCTTTGTCTGTTTACTCATTTATTAGTAAAAGGGAGCAATGTAAAGACTCAAGTTGCAGAGGAATAAATTACACATCACTTACAAGAGACAACCCATCCCATAAAACAACTGGATGGCAGAAAAAGGCACTTTTTCACTATTTTTTGGGTAGTGAAACAAGCATCTAAGTTCAAACCAAAGGTTAGAAAAAAAATCTAATGACTATGCAGGCTTAAAAATTCCACAACTTCAAGCTTCAAGTGGCATTTTTAATATTCTGCATTTTTAATATCAGTGTTTTAGGCCAGTTGCCCACAAAGCTCTTCTGATTTTTGTTAGAACAGTACTATGGTGCATGTGTTGGCACTAGCAAGATATTGATGGTTAGAGAGCTTAAAAACACAATTTTAATGATGTAATCACTGTACTATAATAATTCTGCTGCAATAACCTTACTGATGACTGTACTGACAATACATGCAGCACTTGACTACCAGAGGGAACAGTGGACTCCTCGTGTATAGAAATGTATCACAAGTGTAGAGACCTTTCAGTCCTTGGCTCACCCTTCACACAGCAGTGATGTGAGAATACTCAGACTTTATTGATTTGGGCTGTCAAGTGCTGATACTGCCAGGCTAACAACCAGGCTTCTCCTCAGGACTGTGGAGATATTTGATTCTGAACCATACCACAAACTAGCAACCCACTTAAAAACCTGTCTGTCACAGATTTGAATACACAGAAAAAAACCTTCCTGTCTAAGCAGGGGGATACTGGCATATCTTCACTCTCTGTAAGGTGTTCATATGTTGCAAGACAAACTGTACTCATCAGAGTGTTTCTCCATGAGAGAAAAACAAATCTTTTTTGAGACAGTAACCACAATTTAGGTATCTACAATTTAGCTGCCGAAATGAAAAAAATGTGAGCTCTAAGTACTTGCAGCACCTTTTTCCTGCCTGTGACTAGAACTGTGCTGAGAACCAAAGCCAGTGTGAGAATATTAAGGAAAAACCAGAAGGGAAATAATGTCCACAGGCAAAAAAAAGGAAGAAAAAAAAAGAAAAAGAAAAATGGTAGGTGAGACTGATCCACACTGGATGTTTCCAAGGAATGTAGCACACATTTGATTTAGTTTTGCAGTTGATTACTATTTACTCAAAATGTTGCTCTTTATATTCCCTAGACCAAAGATAGTAATACCTGTGTGGGAGACAACTCTGCACACAAACTGCAGTCTTATGTCAGACTTGACCTTTCATCTTTAGAGTGAACAGGCAGATTTGAGGTCTAGTCTATGCACAAATTTGCTGAAAATTGGTACACCTCAGGCTTTCCACTGCTTAAGTAAATCCACGTCTACAAGCAACACAAACTGCCTGCCTGCCTAGCAATGTCAGCAGCTGGGACTTGAAAGTTTTGACAGCAAATCTAAGGTTTTCACAGAATCAAAGTAGCCTATGGAGGAGTTCTTGGGGGAATTACAGAATAGCTGTGGTTTATCCAGGTATGATTCAGGTAATACACTGTCTGTAAAAGCACTTCAATTCGTGTAGCCTGCAATGCACCAATGAATCAACAGATCAGTGAGGATGATCTGCTTACTTCTGTAGTCACAGAAACAACCAGATATTTCAGATCTTGAAGATTACTCTGAGTACTCTGGCACCCATAATTTAGGTCTGCCTGTAATGAAGGCAGTTATGGCACAGCAGCATAAAGTCATGAATCATTTTAAAACCTTGTTTCAGCAAATAATCTAAATATGGGTTTAATGTTAATTTACAAGTAGTCCCAGTTTAAGTCAGTTTACTCATGTACCTAGGCATGTTTTGGATCAGGTTCTAAAGACTCTTATATTTAGATAACCACAACTACCTACCTCAAGCACACTAGTTCTAGATTTTACTAAACTAGCACAAAATCATGGCATTGCTTGAAACCATGACTTTAGAACCCTTGCTTTAGACAGTGTTTTTTCTTAATCAAGAGGGCTGTCATTTTGTTTAGCATGAGAATCTTGACTTTAATTAATAGGTCACATCAAGAAGCCCTATTTCCATTTCCAGATCACAAGATCAACAATAAAATCACAAGATATTGAATCACTTTCCCCCATTTACTGTATTTGAGTGAGTCTGGAATACAAGCAAGACAATTCTTATGAGATATACAGTTATGACCAGAGGCAAAAATTCTGGGAATCTAGTGTAAAACATTGTTCCTGTGTGATTCCAGCCTTTGCAGAATTTTCTTGTCAATGTAAGTCTTTTGATTTCAATGCAGTCACACATGATTTACCGCAGGGGCAGTAAGACAGAAGCAGGAGACACAGCAGTACATTTTTTTTTCATGAGGAACTCCTGTGTAACTGTATTGAAGTCAAATGTCCACTCTGATTTTTGACTTTACACATATCTGCTACTGTAAAGAAAGCTCTCCCTCCTTTTTCAGAGTCTGAATTTCCTTTTCCCAAAGTAATTAGGTTTGAAAATTACATAATATTGTTGCTATTTGTAAGTAGGTATTAAGATAAGTACCTTGAAAGATAAGGATGTGTTAAAAAAATAATGTCCAGTTCCATTGCTTGACTTTTTTCCTTGCTAAAATTTAATTAATTCTTCATTTGATATTATAAACTAAATATTTCCTTTGAGTCCAATTAACATAGCTGCAAGAAAAAGCAAAGCAAGGCACCGTTCAGCATGCATCAATGTAATGGAAAATCAGTTCTTTTATTCTAGCTTTAATAACTTCAGCTTGATTAGAGAGAAAGAAAAAGCTATGAGAGAGAGAGGTGGGGGGATGAGAAGGCCTGCCAAATTAGTTCTATAAGAATTCTCAACCTGTCTGCTCTCTGGCTTACTATTCAAATGCTAATTGAGCCTTTTCATAAACAGAATGAGTAATCATGGAAGACAAAAACAGACACAGGAAACAAATGAAATATCACACCTTAGCCAAACGAGCACAAAAATTTCACTGATGAGCTTTAGAAGTCTCAGAATTTTGTGTTCTTTGGTCTCTAAAGAACATACAAAAGCGCAGAACTAGTATAATGAAGTAAAATATAACATCATAAAATAATAAATAATAAAAAGCAGTTCCTTTTGAACAATGAAACCAGTCATGTTATAATTAGATAAGAGGATTTATATTCACAGCTATAAACATGAAAGTGGACCATGAGACCAGATAAAGGCAAGGTTTTAATTCTTAAAAATTAATTACATGGCATTATTGTTATCAGTATACAAAATGCATTAATTATACAATTAATAATAAGACGAAAGGGATATTTTTTTTTTTTCAGCTTTAAATCACCTGGGGACATTTGGTTTTATACAAGAATTGTCCCTCAGGCATTTCTATAATCTTGTTACTATGCAAAGTCAAGACCTTAAACCTGTTAGTGGAAGTAGGGGATAGAATGAATCTCTCTTAATTTAGACTTTGTACTTACACACATTGCAGCAAATTTTAGATACCCCCTGTAATTGGGGTCTAGGTGCAAGAGATTTATTACAACTTCTCCTTGTAAAATAAACTGAAGATTGATGTGATGTACATCCAATATACAATCAGGTAAAGGTGGCTTCTACTACAGAATGCCTACACCATCTCTTGTACAAAACTGTCACCTTCCAAAGGAAGTTATCCATTTCTTCAGAGAGGCAGAGCTGTGCTTTTTGCTCAGCAGAGTAAGAAATATGTTCACAATAACTGAAGTATCAGATCTCCATTCAGTGTTTAATCTCACAGCTCCTAGCACAGACCTTCTAATCCCATAATTGGGTCATTTACTAGTCCCAGCCTTACTCAAACCAGATTCAGAGAGCTTGAAACCATAACATGTACAAGAATATTTTTCATATTAAATTGTCCATCTTTCAGACATACACTTAATATCACAAAGAGATCCTCCTCTTAACAAGGCAAGTCCTCCCCAGAAAAGCCTGTATTTAGCTGTTGTCAGGCCATCAGGAGAACATCAGAGTGTGGCCTCTACCAGATGTCCTCAGATGGGGTATGTATGGACTCTCTGCACATATGAGTGGGTATACCAGGGAAGACTTCTTGCATTTTTTCACAGATGCACTGCAACACAATTGCATTTTTTTTCCTCTTGTTTTCTGTTAGATCTCAATGAAGCAAACCCCTTACCATCCATTTTAAATTATAAAGAATTATTTAGCAAATATCACTTATCAGGAAAAAGAATATTTTGCATTCAGTATAGGGTTGATGAATACAATGTTTAGCAGTGTTTCACTTCATTAAACTGCCAACACGGGCTCACAAACTAATTCAAAAGGAGTGCTGGAGGTCTTGTTTGATGTCATGAAAACACTGGAAAAGGTTAATCTTTCAGCTTAAACTTTTGAAAATTAAGAACCTTTAAGAATATAGCCCTGTATTACTCCCACTAAGTAATTATACCCAAGTGTCATATTGCTTTTCTGTAGCATTTTGGGTCTTACTTCTCATAAATATATTGTTCCAAATTATGGCCATCTGGAAGAAATGAACTTTATTTGCCTGTCATTTTGATTTCAGGTGTGTTCACTGTGACAGCCCCGCTTCGTCATGAGAGAGCTCTTTCCTTCTTTGCAATTTTATCTTTCTCCTCCATACCCTATCAGTTAGCTCTGTAGCTAAGCTACACCAATCTGATATGTACCTATTGTAAGACTGTTCATTTCTGCTGTGCTTTTTAATATAAGCTGTATTTTGATTTGTAATTATTTGTATCATCACAGTCCTTTGAGAACCTAAGAAAGGGACAAGTACCTCTTTGTCCTCAGCACCGTTATATATGAATGAAGCAACTCTATCACTATAGAATCTTCATTGTAGGAGATGAAGGTTTTGCTTTTCTTTTCCTTTTTTCATAGAAGGGTATTATTTAATTAAATTTCCTGGAATATTGGACAGCATTTCCATACAACAGAAACATCAATTTATAAATAAGAGTGAAAAAAAATTGTCCTTTTTTATAATAAAAAGATTTGATTAAAAAGTCCAAACTTTATTTGGACTAGGTGGCCAAATGTCCAGTGTTCAAATAGCAAGTCAAGTAAGACAATCAAAGTTTTTCATTAAAACCTTTTTCTTTTATCCTGTGTGCCGTGCTAATGAAAAAGAGAAACCTTCAATTTCCTAACTAGCTCTGTTATTGTTATAATTAAGTTATAATATTAGAGGAGCACCAAGTAATATAATTAGTATCAAAAGCTCATTTTAAGTACTGGATAATAAGGAAGAATACCTGCTTTCATCTGAAAGAGTTTAGACTACATACTAAAAAAAAAAAAAAAACAACAGCATATAAGTGTTATTAACAAAGGGCTAAATTCTGAGAGGTTGAACCTTTTCTGAAAATGGGAATCAGGTAACACTATTCCTCACACGTCTCCAGGACCCTCCTGGCCAACCATTGCATATCCATTTTGAGTGGCTTGGTAACACTGTACATTCTCCACAACTGCTGAAAGGCATTGCTTGGAACTTGGCTCTGAACGTAGCCTATATCTTTCCCAGAAACTGAATTTTCAAATAAAAAGAGCCTGAAGCTGCTGTGGTTTACTCTATTTTCTCCTCATATTCCATCCAATTTGCTTACAGTCAGTTGTTTGTGAACACAACAAAAGTCAGTCTTCTGAAAACTAGGGCTATCTGTTATTTCTGGAAGTCTTCAATGCCAGAGGGAGATATTTAAAGTGTGACATTACAAATAGACCAGAGAATTTAGTATGGATTTTTTCTTAGGCTTTTTCCTGTTTTGACTATGACAACATTGTGCAAAGATTAGAGCTTAAAACACTGGCTTGTATGTTCAGATGTGTGTGTTTTTATATATAAACACACACTTTGAAATATAGCCATAAATATTTACTGTGAAACATTTACAGGTGGAAAAGAGCTACTAAATATGAAAACCTCTTCCTCCTAAATACATGATATGTAATATTTATTCTGTGGCTTTGGGTGATACAGTAACAATCTTTTCTGTACAGAACACAACGCAGCACCATGTAAAACTAACTCCAAAGACACAGATTTTTTACTATTTCATACTTCTGAAAATCTCTATGAGTGCTGGGTTTTTAGAAGCTCAGGATTATTTTGTGTTAGTTTTCTTCATCTGTTGTCAAAAATAAATATTTAAATACAGCTAGTACAACGTATTAACCTTACCTAATAGTGCTATTGAACATTTTCAGCTATTTCTAAATTGTAGTAAAGCTTGAAATTGGTCTGAGTCTTCAGTAAAAAGCTTTCTATGAAAAGCTGTTATTTTTCTTTTTTTCTGAGTTTAATTGGAAACATTTTGCATGTTGCACTAATCACTCTTTTGGGACAACAAAAGAAAAACACTCTGCCAGCAAAACTCAATCCTTTTTGAGGTGTTTTTTTGTCAGACATTTGTAATTGCAAGCTAGGAGCAGAGATACTAATTTGTGAAGTTCATAAAAATTCTGTATTTCAAGCTCAGAACATGACACTGGTATCATTTACTGCAGGAAAAAAAAATGAAATAGCTTTGCTGAAATCCATAAGGTTACAGCAAAATATGACTGATGGAAGTGTGACATAAATCAAATTTTAAGCTTTTACTGTGAAGTTGAAATAGTCTCATCTCCTGAAATAATTCATCCAAACTCACAAAACACTATGTTATTTCTCTTCTGACTGTCCTAGAAAGACAGGTACTCAGCATAGGTCACAGCCAATGAAGCATTCATTTCTCCTGCCATACTACTTTCAAGTTTTGCTCCAACTATTCATCATTCACCTTTTGTTATTCTTCTGTGTGTCACACAGTGTTCCACGTGTTAGAGATGGCTAATTACGATCCCAATAACAAGAAGTTTGTGTGAATTGTACATGACTACAGAAACTGTTAATGCTGAAAGTCAAGAAGGTTTGACTGATGGCGACACAGTACTTGACAGAAATGCAAATGTTTGAAACAGGAAATGAACAAAGATTGATATAGAATATTTTAAGCAAAATGCGCTAACAGACAATCTTATATAGCCAATAAGATCTCTGTTCCAGTGTGAAAGAACTAACAATAGTAATAGACATTTTCTAAATAGTCATTTAAAGAATATTCTGTCCATGTAGATTTTTTTATTAAAGAAAGAGGTTAGCAATATAAGTGTCTTAGTTAATCACCGGGTAACAGTGATCAAGGTGGCGGTGACAAGAATTTTACTTTAAAAGATATTTCCAGTAGTGATAGAGCAGGGCACTCACAGGATGTCATCTTAATTTTTCTGCACAGTTCTAATCACATAAACCCCAGCAGGAAAAAATCAATCTTAAATAAACTTGAGTATTATTACAATAATAACAAGGGAACAGAAACTGGACTGTACAATAAAGGTGTAGGAGAGGATGGTAAAAACTGAATTAAAATATGATTAGAAGTACCACAGAGAGCACACAAGCAACAGGAAACAATACTGAAGTGTAAGAACAAAAACTAGGCAAGTAACCAAAAAAGGTATTCAAGCTAATCCAGCCTTGTAATGAGGAAGTGAATCCAAACCACTGAAGAATAAGGTTCCAAAAGAACCAACCAACGTTGTTTTGTTTGGACCAAAAAAATTGCAGGAATTTTCTTCAAGTTAGAATGAAATTACAGTCACTTTCTAGCCTTACATTCCTAACTGAGCTGAGTAGTGAGAACTCAGTATAGTACATGTGAATATGATTTAATACATTTGAGTATTATTTTATTTACACTTTTAAAAAATTTCTTCCTTAAAAATAATTTAAAGGGAGGTGGGAGGGAATGACAGAAGATGTTCCAGAAACAGCATTCTCTTTTCTCTTATTTTCTCCAGTCTGCTAAAAGAATAATTTCAGATCACTGACCCTCATCCCAGTATTTGACCAGTATGTCATCCACTGGGGGTGAGCAATAGGTTTATTTTCCCTCTGAATACCCATTTTTCACCTCTTTTTCTTGTGTTCTCCTCACAGTCTAATTTGGGAGTCCCATGCAGTAGTAGATAGTTTTAATTCAATTTTTCTCAGCTACCACTGGTGAGCCAAACAAGATTCAGACTTGTCCTCAGCCCTATTCATCTCCCTAAGAGAGAGGGTTTTATAGCACAATAGTAGGTTTGGGTAAACACTGAAGTGCAGCCTATCTTCTTGTGCTCTTCATAAATTGAAACCTTGTTTGTCTGCACTGAAACATTTCATTTAAACATTTTCTAGTGTTCATAAGTATCTGTGAGGGATTACACAAATACAGCAAACCTCATCTAGGTTCTCAGCGGACAGAGGGGAGGCAGCTAATACAGTGTTAATGCTTCTAATATATTTTTCCCATTTTGCACACGATAATTTCAGGCTCTCAGAAGAGGGCAGCTTGCTCAGCCTCTCTTCATAAAACAGGCAAACCTGCAAACCTTTCACATACTTCACAGACGGCAGACAAGGACGACAAAGCGCCGCAGGGAGCCTGCTCTTCTTTTTTGTGTACATATGTAACGGTGAGTTCAATGTGCCCAAAGTGACTGCAATGACCTAAAGGAGCTTTTAACATCAGCTTCTTCCAGAAGTTATACATTCATAACCACAGTGAAATAATTCACGTTAGCAGTAATTGCTAGCAAAAGAGGTCTGAACAATGCATGAGCCCTCTCTAAAAGCCTCCACTCTCATGATTGGTGTCAAGGACTGGCCTTGCACTTACTTTTGCAGCAAAAGTGTGTTTTCAGAAGACAAGATTTTCCAGCTAATGGCGTGGGCAACAGAGCTAGTAATAGAATGTCCCCTCCTATTCATGTGACACGGAGATGGGTTGGAAAGAGCATAGCAACCCAAGTTCCAGCTACGGCTGATAATGGACTAGTTTCAGCATCTGGTATAGACTGAAATGCCAGCCCGACTAGTTATCAGAGAGGATGAAGAAGACTGGGGTCACTCTGGGACCCCACCTGAATCCAGTTGTACCTATACGCTGAGACTGGGATGCAGGAACAACGAGTCTTTTGAGAAACTGAATGTGTACAGTCAGATTTGATCACAGAAAATTATAAAGGCAGAGAAGAGATGCACAAAAATGACACCATCATAATGGTATCAAAGCCATATTTTGCCCTACGGCTGATTCATGCATTTATAGGAGTCACAGGGAAAGCAAGAAGACATTGAATCCTGACACTCTGAACAAGTACACAGCTCTTCTTTGTTGCAGCAAGGCTGATTGTTTGGTCAAGAATTTGTCACACACACAAAAAAATGGAGCCTTATCTTGATGCAGACTTTGAAGTCAGTGCTGAAATCCAGAAATACTTCACTTCCGGAGATGGAACAGGAAATAAAAGTAGTGCATTTGAAAATATATTTCAAAATGAATAATGTTTCAAAGCTTGGCTCTGAAACTTCTTACAAGATTAAATTTATTTAATTTTTAAAAATGAAGAGAAGAAAATGAAACTTTTATTCAGTCAATAAAACCATCTCCATATGAGTAAATTGAAGCCCACTTTTGAACAATCTTATTTTGATGCAGAAAAAGAAATAGAAAGCAAATACAAAGTCTTGGACTAATACATACTTATTTAAAAGCATTTTTTAGTTCAGCTACCGATCTAAAAGTCAATATTTCACTCAGCTCTATGACCCAAAGACAACTGACTCAAGTATTCGCCCAAAGGACTAAACAAAATCACTTAATTAATGTGATTTTCTAAGAAGAGCAGACTCAATACATTTGAGAATACCAGTGTCTCTTAAGACAGGAGGTTTCTTCACAAGCTCATCTTAAGAAGATTTCTCTGTACTTCTTTCCTATGCTTATGTGTTCCAAGAAACATTTAATGAGCTTCACAGAGTTACTAAAGAAAAAAGTAGTCTAACTACTTCCTTTCTAGATCTCTATTGAATTTCTTATTAATTAACATATTAATACTCTATTTTCTTAAATCTAACTTTAAAGACAGCAAAAGAACTTTTCAAATTCAGTCATGAGACAAGAATGTTAACAGCTTTTTTCACTCTACTAATTCGTATACTCATTAAAATTTCTGAGGTTTTTAAGAAGAAAGATAGCGATGACAATGTTTCTATTTTTAAAACAAAATCCACTTGACAAATTAAGCTCTTTTTTTGCTGGTTCCTTTGGAATTCTTTATCTGACAGAAATTAAGTCAAATTTTTGTTTTAATCATGTAAATGCTTTAAAGCATATACGCAAACAAGTAAATCTTTATGGTCTTGTATCCAACTACGTGTCCTTCATTGGAACAGTGGCAATGATCCTGAAGATGGGTACTGAAACTGAACTGTGTTACCAGTCTCCTGTGTGAAGTGCTCTGTATATTCTCTCCATGCCTTGCTCTCCTCTTCCAACCTTCATTTATGAATCTATTTAAGGAGATCTGTTTGAAATAGTACCTGGAAAGTCCTCTTACTTAATCAGCTATGGGAGCATCACCACTAGTACTTTAGTTTGGATCCGAAGTGGACTTTTTAAGTCAGCCTTCCAATTCTCCCCACTGACTGAGCTCTGGTTGTGCCGCAGCGCTATCTCAGAGCATGAACTGGACTCCAGCTGCAATTGGGCTTTCAATATATGGAACTAGAGTAAAGCTAGTCACAAGTGAAAACAAACAAACTCAGAATCATATACTGGGTGGAGACCTGTATACACTTACAGGTGCAACTTGGGGAAAAGCTGAAGGTTTCATGAAGCAAACGGAAAGAAAGAAGTGTTTACCTTTCTGAATACCACTCTCTCCAGTGACTTTTTCTTCTTGTCTTCACCTGCTTTAGCTTGTTTTTAAAAAAATGTCTGTTGAGCAGGCTAAAAACCTACATCATCAGAAACATAATTTTGCTTTACAATAGCATGAACTTCTGGGGTTCCTTTCTCTAGCTGGGCTTCTTTTAGCTCTGCCCTAAGTCATCTATTCAGTTCATGGTTTCTTTTAGATGAAGGTAGAGAAGACAAATTATGTTCTGTTTGTCACATTGCTTTTTAGAAGATAGGCACAGTCTGATGCTTCTATCAACAGCTCTGCTCCTGCCTGTTAGCCCCAGCTTGAACATCACCTTTCCAATGCCCATATAGGCCTTTTTTTTTCTGTTTCCTGTGGGATGTCTGTGATAGGCTTGCCCTTTTCCTTGCTTCCACTAGCTAAGGAAAACTAAGATGTCTTTCCCAGACGAGGCAGCAATATGAGATTTAGTACAGGCTCACCTTAGGTGCTATATTTTTCGTCAAAAATCAAGGTAGAAGGAAAAGAGGAATTTCTGAAGGTCAAAGCAGAGAAATAACAAAATCTTTTGATGCAGGCAGCAGAATAAAGCACTGTGATCAGAACAGTATTTCTACCACTATCTGCCACCATGTGGATATAGTCTCCACACAGAAATTACATCAGTAGAACAAAACTAATATAAGATTTATACAGTCACAGTGATTTCAAAGGATTGCCATTAACTCTGGATTAGTGATCAGAACTGGTTAAGGGTAGATTTACACGAGCAAAGTTTTACTGGTAAACTGTTAAAAAACAGATCCTTAATCCCATCTGGTGTTCCTAAAGTCAGTAAGACCAAAGTAAAGAAATCTCTACCAGGGATGAATGTACACATTTACTAGTTAGGAATAGGAGGTTTGTGATAATCTTTTTCAAACTAAACCATAGTAGCTTTCTTCTCTCGAACTGAACATTCAAAGCCACAATGATTTTAAGAACATAATTTCTACCAAGACTATGAAGCATTTTCTAAAAATCAAGAAAGAAGTGCAGCTCTTGAAATAACTTGTCAAATCATGAGTACTGACAAACAAATCAGTGAATCAAATACAGAAACCCTCATATAGGTCTCCTGTTTGCACAGTCCACAAGCTGAAAACAATTTTTCTGCTGAACTAAAGAAATATGATAAAAAATAGATAGTCCTATGAATATTCTAGACCTTATCATTACATGTATTTTGTAGATATCTGCAGCTATACGAAGCCCAAGCACAAAAATCTGTTGGGGCAGGAGGACCAAATAAAGCATTCAGGATCTGGATTCATATGTATGTGAATATAACCCTGCCTGAGGAGTCTGTATTAAACATCCAGATTCTGACAAACAAAATCTTTCAGGTTATCATGCAAGATGTTCAATGTAAAGCTAATGTCTGTAAAAAAATGTGTTTACATTATACTAAAAATTGAAATGTACCTTAAATGTGCTATAGTGCCCTAGTATAGGAAAAAAAACAGATGGAGCTTTCCCTAGCCAAACCTCAACTTCAAAGACATAAGTCTTGTAGAGCTGAAGCTTAGTTGGTGGTGCACTTCATGTCCTTCATGTAAACTATTCTGTCACTTTTAATTTTGTATCTTGTTTACTTTCGCTCTTACAAAAGAACTGGGACTTGTTTTTAGCAGTTCTGATTAAGTTTCTATTGATTTTCAAGATAGGAAATGGAACTTTCAGATTTCCCACATGAATTTAAAGCAAGTCAGATATTAACCTCGAGGTAAAACATCTGCCATGACATTCAAAGAACAGACAAGTACTTTCTTACTGAAAACAGCATCTGTGCTCAAAGCTCAGTGCTTGACATTTGGCTTTTCAGAGCAATGCAAGCAGTAGGACTGTATTTTTACATGTGTAAACCCACACATAAATACATCCACATTTATGCAAATTTACATTCACTCACACATTATCGCACATACATGAAAACATGTTTTATATACACACCTTTTAAACTATTAAAGCACTAGTGGCCAAAATGAGTTACAGAAGATGTCAAGAACTAAAAAGAATCTGAAAGCCAGGGCAGAGCTGGAAAGAAACTTACTTTTTATATCATTTGTATTGTATCTAACCTTATAAAGGGTATTTATTATTTTTCAGGATCACTGTCCCCTTTCTCATCCTGTAACAACTGCCAATATATATATATACACTTTGTAGCTTATGACTTTCATTAGCAAATATATCACTGCTACAGGTAGCGGTAGACAGTATTTAGTAGACCAACATATAATAAATATGCATAATAATCTGAAATATATGCTATATGCAAAATCTACTGAGCTGAAAAGTATTACCTTCAAATCTTTGGACTGTTTTTAACACCATGGTAGTTTTCTTTAATCTAGTTGTCTGGAGATGTATGTGGTCCAGACTATGCACATTTGGTAAGACATTGAAAACAAAGCCCACCCAAAGTGAAAGAAAAATTTTTTTTTAAAAAAAGAGAGGGGAAAAAAAACCCTCTTTCAAAATGAAGCTGAATCATTCTAGTTCTTTTCTATCTTGTGAAACATCCATGACTCTTACAACTTGCTGGTGTTTAAAATGTATACCTCTATAACAAAGCTAGAATGCACCAACTATTTTATCCAACAGATAAGGGAACATTTTCAGTGATATTTATGTACTTAAAGTAAGTTATGCCTACTATCTTGTCATTACAAGAGTGATCCAATTGAGCTTCTCATCTTAATGGAGAAAAACACAAAACCTTCCCATCAATGCCCTTGGCAATAGGAGGAATACTCTGCAGCTAGTTAAACTCTAGTCAATATACTGAGTCCTATTAAAAAGACAGTTGGTCAATGCATTCAAACACCCTTGTAAAACAGCTTTGATCAACAGTGTAGAACACCTTTGAAATGCATAAAAAAAAAGTTGCCTTTATAAATGACTTAATCTTCCAGCGCTGAATGGTAATATTAAAGCTATCACCAAAAAGATGGTAAGTAAAAGGACATTTGAGGGATTTTAGGAAACACTGTAATCCAAGAAAATCAGCTTTCCAAGGGATCAAAACATTAAACAGAAGTTGGAAAATATAAAACTATTCAATAAATTTGCAGGAAACTGAATTCTAAACTTACACACAGTTATTGTAGACAAGGTAAATCATCTTGCAGAAAGCCTTTTAGACAGAACTCTTGGAAACATGAAAGCACACCAGTATTAAAATGTCAAGTTGTATTTAATAACAGCTGACCCAGGCATCTAACCATGAAAGATAACAAAGGTCAAAACTTCATGAGCAGGTTAAAATAAACAAATGAAAATAAAGGATGTTTAGCATTTATTATTATTGCCTGTAAGTTTCCATCATGGCCGTTCTTTGCATATCAATAAAAAGCATAAAATCTTATGAAACACTTTTACAATTCCAAGCTGTTGTTACATATGCTGGGAAACTGAAACTGTGCTATCATTTTCCCTAGCAGTGACTCAGGAAGCCTCAGATTTTCCTTGTTCAATACAAGGCACACTATTGTGCCCCTGATTTTTAGAAAAGGATGAAGCTATACTGAAAATCAGACCTCATATCACCAATTAAACTAAATATGTGTGCTTTTTCACAGCAGACTACAGATGTTAAAAAGATTGCGCGTGTGTGAAAGATTGCATGGATTGTGGAATACATAATAAAAAGTTAATAAATGCATAGCATGAGAAATGGCACCACTAATTTCCATTTGTGCACCTGCAAGTTAACAAGGTAGATCATCTGTGTGGGAGCACTAATGCTACTCCTAACAACACGCTTGTGGGACTGTACTTCCCAAATGATCCAGCCATTAAACCAGATGGCTGAAATAAAGCATTTAATTTTGGAAAAAAGCTATTACAAAAATATTGTGGAAAATTCTCTAATACATTTCTATGACTACTAAATTATTTGTGAGGAAGGACCTTAAACCTGGAACCAAATTTTTCCTTTTTCATATCAACACGTTACAGTTTTATCTGATGATTGTTTCGGTAAAAACTGCAAAGCAACTGTAGCAAGACTAGAGATATGCTTATGCAGCAAAAATATTTTAGGAAAGGTGGTTTCTACCTAAACAGCTTTGTGCTATTGACATTTATAGAAAAAATAATCTACATGTTTCCATTTGTATACCTAACAGAAAGCAGTCTTTGAGCAAGGAAACCCAGTAATTTTCCATTTCAAAAGACTGGTATCTCCTCTTAATTTGCAAAAAAAGGCAATCAGCATTTTCCCACTACAATGGAAGACTATCCTGGATCATGCCCCATACATGTACAGAAATGTATAGAACATTACCATGCCACATATTCATATTCCGCAGGAACCATATATTTAACAAATGATATATTGATCCAGTCACAGATAATCAACAATTAAGATAATTAAAGATTAAATCATCACCTGTTCTTTCAGGTATTTTTTGTTAGCCCTGTTTAGTTCTGCCTATAAGACTGACTTAGTACTGCCTTTCTCCAGATGCCATGAAACATTCCTACCAGGTTTACATCCATGCACTAGAAACGTATGAGACTTTGGAACAGGCAGGTACGTTTACCAGTTATAACCAGGATATACTGAAACTGAATACAGCCAAAAGAAAGAGGGAAAAAAAAAAAAGCAAAGCTGTTTTAAATCTTCAGTTGAATTAGACTTAGCCGCATTTGAATTGCACATCTGAATAGCCCATTTATAGTCACTTCTTGTGAGCATTCATTTTACTGGCACAGATGTTCAGGGAAAATACATTTTAATCTCAGGATAAGATAATTTAAATATAGCCTTCTGTGAACATTCGTACCAGTCACAGAAAAAGAAAAAGACCAATCAAATTATATGACTAATCATTTTTAAGTTGTGCACGGATATGTATTTGAATTTCAGATGCTAATCTGAAAAAGTGCCTCAAAGCTTTAAGGAACTTTCAAGAAAATGCCTACATGTTCATGCAAACTTTATCAATGGCAAAAGAGATACTCATCTTGATATGAATGGCTCAAAGCTGATTATTAACACACTTTGAAAAAATATTTAGAAAAAAACTGTCCTTAATGGACAATTTTATGGAATGGATAGTTTTATGGAATCTCTGAGAATACAATACTTTGATGTTTGACAATGTTTCTATAAAAAGCATAGTTTCAAGCATTAATGAATGGAAATTTACAAAGAAATTACTTGATCTGAATGGATCCACTGGAAATACATCTTCCACAAATATTATTCAGGCTGGAGTGATTCAGATGCTTTGACTTTCTAATTTAATGAATCACACTGAAATCTAGTAGTTGACAACTAACCCTTTTCAACAAAGAATTTCCCACAGAATTATCCTTTTCAAGGTAGCTCCCCTGTGCTGTTGTTCTCAGCAGGCTGAGGTTACAGGTGTCTACAGTTACAGTGTGCTGTTTCAGAACTGCTGCCACTTCCTATTTCTCCACTGGGAGTGCAGCCAAACTACTCTGAGACCACTATCTTCCCTGCATACTGTCAGACTTAAACCTGCAGGACACACTGGAGTCATTTTTGATAAATGTCAAAAAGAAACAGAAGGTGTGAAAGCAGAAAAAGGACAGCAGAATTCTATTGCAGAAAACTATTTTCCATAACAGATGACAAATATTTATTTCAAGTGTAAATAAGTTGGAAATTATTTTAAAAGATCAGCATTAAAAGTATGTTTTGAAAAAAGTAATTGAAAATATGAATCAGGGAAAAATGAATAAAAATATTTCTGTCTACGTGGAAGGTAATTAGCTGCTTTTTTGAAACTTTACTCTGAATACAAACCCACTTGAGCAATACCAAACTAATTTGCCTTTTCTTTCGTTTCTTTAAATAGGCACAACAAATTAGGGGATCGCTAAGCCTAAGGTTTGGAAAGTGTTTTGTGATCTTAAAATTTTGAGTTCCAGAAATGGTAAAACTACTATTATTTTACCTTGAATTCACAATAGATTAAAATGCAGTATCATGCAATGTAGATTATTATGTTAATTAGACCTAAGTTTTATTCTGATCAAAGCTAATTTTAAACACAGACTTTTGTACAGTCTTCCAAAATCCTCTGACAACTTGCTTTCAATGACTGTGGCAATTTCCCAAGAAATATATATATATATATAAGATACTTCTTCTGTTGTTATTAAGTGTAGAGGAGAAAGTGCTCTAATACTCTGACAAAATCTACTTGTTCAAAACAGTGTAACTACTGGCACTATGCAAATTTTCATTCCAGGTAGCAAACTGCATTTCTAAAGTACTTTATCAACAAACCACATGGAGGAGTACTGGGGCCAGATATACTTGGGACCAAGTCTAAATTCAGTAGAGGTATCAAGCAGCAAGTTAATAAAAATTTATTTTCCAATCTCTTTTTGTTGGTTTGCAAAGTTCAAGGTTACTTGATTAATCCATCAGGTACTATAGTCTTCCCTAAAGAATGAACAAGATATCGCTACTGAAAAATCAGTAAAGTAAAACAAGTATGTTACTAAGGGAAGCCAAGAATTTTAGTCTTAATTCCATAAGGAATAATTTAGTTTTAATTTTCTAAATAGTGCCACCCTGAATTAAAAGGACCTAAATACTTGGTGAAATAAGAAATCTTTTCCTGCTGCCTGTGGCTTATTTTTGGCATTCATATCCCAGAGATACATACAGTAATTGGAGCTTCAGAAAAATCTGAGACATATTTTAAAGTCCTACGTATGAATGAGAAAAAATATGCCGGATTTTGTCACTTTAGTTCTTCCCAGAATGCTGCTATTTAATTTCATGCAAAGGAGACATAAAACACTCTGTTCTTAATTAGTTCTTGATACAGCTTATCTGCTTTTATGAGGGTTTGTCAGCACAGCATGATTCAGAATCATAGGAGACCACTACTTAGTTTGAGTTTATGCATGACTTGTCTTTAAAAACAGATTGGTTTGAATTGTTGGATAGCAGAGTAATTGCAGACACTATTGACGTTATCTATGTAGCAGGTCAAATGCGATTGAGATGCTTCCTTTTCAAGTGCAACATTTATCTTCGGGCTGACAAAGCTTCCCATGTATTTAAGACCATAAATGGCACACATTCATAGGGATTTATGTTAGTAAGTTTGGAAGTCATTTATCAGTTGAAAAACAGAAATGGCAATCAAATACAAATGAGGAAAAAATTCCAAATGAGCTTCCACTGCTGTATTATTTTGTGGATTAGATAACGCTAGCAGCAATCTCAAACTCCCAAAGTGCTTCTTAAAAGCATGATTAACTCTCACAACACCCTTGTGGAGAAGGTAAATATTATCAAAACATTTTACAGGCAAGGTTGCCGCTGTACCAGAAGACAAACTGGCTTGCCTCAACTAGTGTGACAGGCTGTTTGATAACGCAAGAGCAGAGTGTGTGGGCATCCCACTCAGTAAGTGTGCTCACTCAGTATGGCCCTACTTCTTTTATTAGTTTCTGCTCGCAGACCTTTGCATAGGATGCTCTGCTAAAGAGTACGCTCAGCACTCAGACAGCTGAGGGTCAAGAAGGGGATAAGGAGTTTTACAAGATTATCTTTGCCTGCCTTAGTTTTGTTGTTATTTCTTGGCCACTAACCAGCATCTGGACTGGAAAGTTTCAAGCTGCAAAATATCTGTTGTTCTTCTGGGAAGGGAGAAGAATGACAAGTTGCCTCCCTTGTGCTAAGAAAGCACAACCAGCCTGCACCTCAGTCACCTACCTCAGCATTACACCTTTAGCTTTGGCATTTTGCCTGCTGTTACACAGGCTAAAAGGATCTGCCTAGGATGAGAAAAGATTTTGCTTATTAACTGTATAGCTAATTTAAACAAAATTAAGGAAGAATTTTTTTCCATTTATATTTCCCTTACATTATTTTGTAAACTGTAATCATAGGTAGGTTTTTGGAATATTGCATTAATGGTAAAGGCGTTTTTTTGGTGTGGGTTATGGTTTTTTCCCACAGAATCTTAAAATCCTCTGCATTCATATGGGCATGATCCTGTAAGCGCTTGGCATGAAGAGCTGCCTGCCACTCCAGTAGGAGTTCTTCTTGAGAGCTTTTGAAGTTTTTAACTATATTAGACTGTAACAGCCCCCTGAAGAGTTTGTGAACATGCCAGCCAATATGGAGCACAGCAAACCACTATTCGTACAAAACATGTCACAGGATCTTCTATCCACGCAGAGTAGACAGATTATTTGAGAATGAGTCAAACCACACACACACAACCATTGCCACATGCTCTGCCTCAGCAATGCCAACACTGTACCACATAATCTCTGCCAGACAGAGGTGTGTGTCATTATGTTCTTTGTCAGACACAATGCAACAAGGACATAAAATTTGGGGTGCTGCTAAGTGCCACTGCTTTGAAAACAAGATTTTAAAGAGTAACTCTAACATTTAACTAGGTTAAAACTCTTTAAGTTCAAAACTTTGGCACACTTGTACAGCTGTGAAGTGAGTCAGATAATTTTCAAACTTCAATGTGGGTATACAGTGTGTTTCACAAAATATTATCTCAAGTTTGAATTTAAATATCTTATTTCCAACACCAAAAATTAAATTGCATTAATTTAACATCTACAATGCTGCAATTATTACTTCAGTTATGCTTTGTGTTGTCAAGCACAATATGAGGCTGCATGGGAAATGACAGTGTCATGTGGAAAAGGGGATGCCATTATGTAATTTTGATTTATTAATAATACATTATAGTCTGATTTATTATGCAATTAAAGGTTGTATAAACATGGAAGTACAGGAAAAATGAACTTAACTTGCAGGAGCAACTTCCCTTATGACATTTTCTAACTTATGCTGCCTTATCTTGTAAACCAAATAATTTTCTTTAAATTTTGTGTGCATATGAAATGTAATATGGCAAAAAAAAAGTATGAGATAGTTAAATTTGCTGAGGATGAAAGAATATTTTGCCTTTTAATTATGGAAGGCTTTTTAAATTTGCTATACTAGAAATTAAATTTAAGTACTAGAAAATATTTTGTGTTTTCATTACCAATTCTATTGCTAATATTATTATTTGTACTTTTGGGGGTTTTATCTCCTTTATCTACAAGACAATCAGATAAAATGATAACAAACAAGACTAAAACATTGAACACAAACCTCCAAGATGACTCAGCGCCATGTTTTACTTTGGAACTCTATAAAAATTGGGAATAAGACGACAAAGAGAGTTAACTTTCTCCCAAGTTGCTCAGTGTAGCTTTGCAACAAATGCAGCTGGTGTACCGCACCTCAGCACTGAGTAGGTGTTACACTGATCATCGTTTCGAGTTAATGAGAATACTGCACATGGTACACCTTTTCAGCAAGAGCCAATCCATTACAGACCTTCACAATGTTGACCAAAATCAGTTATGTGCTTGCTGATGATCACATCTTCAAACAAAATACATTGTTAATTTTTTTTGGTTGGGTTTGGGGTTTTTTTATTTGTTTGGTTGTTTTTTTTTCCCCATCAAGAACAAACATCTTTGTGCAATAGCTTTTAACTAACAGGCATTTTGCAGGAAATCCACAATCTCCTTTGTAGAAGAAAAATAATGGAGTAATTTGAAAGATGAAGACCATAAATTTGCCTGTAAAAGGTATAGCCACTTGTTAACTTTGTATGTTTGAGATAAGGTACCTATTTTGACAGCTTAGATTCTCCAAATTGCACATGAGCACCTTAACCTGGGAAAAGTTGGGAACCTCACACAGAAAACTGACTGCCCTTGCCTAGTCTCAGCCATTTTGCTTGTCAGGGTAACATTTTGATGACTACTTTTTACATTGAAGGAAGCTGCTAGAATTTAACATTTACTCTTTAACTTCTGCAATTAATGCTCATTTCAATGGAATCATTGCCTAATAGTAGAGAAAAAGCCTACACTGCTGTAACATGTTGCTATTCTGGGAGGCATAAAGGAATTACTGTTTTTCAAGGATCTAGCGACAGTAACTTTGAAAAATCAGATATATTTCAAACTGATACAGGTTTGGGGTTTTAAGCTCTGATCAGGTTAACTATTTAGTTCAACTTACATAATCCTTCTAACTTCTTAAATACCAGAGAGCAACCATATGAATCAAGGCACAATTCTGTCTTTGCTGAATTGCCTGAATTGTTTGCATTTGTTACTAATATACAGTCTAGTTCATGGCTCTAGTATTTCATCATGTTTAGCTGCAAAAACTTTGTATGGACATGGAGTTCTTGGCACTTTGCTCTAATTTAGTCCACACAATGATCAAAATTCCCTGCAAATTGCTATACTTATATATAGCTCATGTCACAACCTGCATGAAATACACATTTTTGTAGAACACACAAAATTGCCTGATAAAGCTAAAGCAAAACAGCTTTCTAATTATATAAGCACATCTAATTGAACAGTTATTTATTTGTTGAAATAGCAATGTTAAAAATAATTCTTAGTTTCCCCTAGAAAGAGAAAGATAGCAATGACCTGGAGTTACAATTTAGAAAATTGATTTTTTAAAAAACAGAAGAGGGGGGAAAAGTTATGGTGTAAGACAGATTTAAGCACAGAGGCTTGATGCTATAGTGCATAGATTTGTTTGTTCCATGACAAAGGAGGAATCTGATTATGTGTATTTTTAAAATAATTGGGTAAAAGAATGTATTCAGTGCAGCCAATGAGAGTTTTTTCATCAACTTATAGAGTCAAGATTTCACTAATTGTCTCTACAACTGGGTACATAGCCTATGTAATGACTGTCCTTTCTAGGCAAAAATATTTGAAGTATTTCATTCATGGTATGCCAGCTTGTCACATATCTGCCACAGATGTAGGAAGCACATTTATTATTTACATTTTTAGCATTTAAATTGTGCAAATATTTTTACTGTCAAACTTTGACTGCAGAATAAAACATAGGAAGACAAAACACACCTTCTATTTTCCCTGATGACAAACTGCAAGGGAATATGCACTAAAAATAGACTACATTATCAAAATGTTTGACACATATTATCAAAACATTTGGCTAGTTACTCAAATAGTTAATGGAACTTCTGACCCACACCAAACTTGTGTGGCTTTTATCAACTGGATTTTCTAATGGTATCATATAATGTTCCTTCAATATGACAATAAGGATACAGTAACTTAGTATCATGACAGCTGTGTCTGCATGCACTTCTGCTATAATCCAAAGACTGGCCTTTCATGGTTGTTATTCTTTAACTCAGATAAATCTCTCACTGTTTTAGTATCATACATAGATACATACTTACACCCCTATAAGGAGAGGAAAACTAACCATTGGACAAATAAAAGGTATGTAATGCCAAGCACGTTACAACTGAAGCCCATGTTCTATGCAATGGGATGCTCCTTACAGTCAGAATCACAATATTTTTACATGGGCACTGTTCACCATGTGTGGTAAACTGGTGATAATAATGATCAAAGCTCTTGTTAAAGGTTAAGATCTGCAAGCTGTCTAAATTATTTCAAGGAATACAGGAAAATTCTGATTATGTCCTCCTGGAGGAAGAACAGAAAAATAACACAATAACTCAAGTGAATGCATATATACTAATTTATATATTTCTATCTATATGTAATATGTACATGTTGTCAATGTACTTGAGTCTGCAGTGTACACACGGTCCTTCAATTCACAGAAATTCCATCTGTCACTTCTTGTATATGGTTGTCTACAATTCTTTCACTGCGTTTTAAAATGCTTGGTTCACAGGACTGATACTTAGGCCATCTGGCTCTAGTTTCTTCAATTCTCTTTGATACGTTCCAGGTTTCTTCTAAAATTAGACTCCTTTTTGTTTGCTTTATCTACTCTGATTACAAATCAGTATTCAGTACTATGGGCATGATTCTACTGTTAGGTGTGACCTGAGAACATCAAAAAAGAGGAAAGGCGATAGAAATGCACTGTAGGTCAGGTTCCCTATTGGAAGCGTTCCGGGAAAGTTATCCTTTTCTCTTGCACCATATAGCCTAACCCTTTTCTGCATTGTGTAGCCTGTACCAGGTATTTATGTGCACTAATTTCCGCCATTCGATTTATACATCAAACATGTTGTATTATCTTCTTTTGCAAGCTGAAGAATGTCATATGTGAAAGGTCCAGGTTCAGCTGTCATTTGATAACACGTGATTATAAAGGACTTAAGCTGAGTTTTGTGAAGGACTATTTCTGACCAAATATGCAAGGCGTACAAAGGTAAGAAGCCTTCCCTTGCATGTTAAAAAAGTTAAATGAGGAAATTCAAAATTCAATTTGTGCAATGTCCTATGGCCTAATTTTCTAATGCTATGCAAGTAAAAACTAAAAACCAGACTGAAAATCAGATAGCAGTACATATTATCACATTAGTTGAGAGAAGAAATTTAAATAATATACTTATTTTAGAGTAAGATGGGTTTGCTGAGAGCCTTCCCTTATTATTGCTAGAATGTCCTTTGTTGTACATGAATAAACTCCATCTAAACATATCATTAGTACTAACACAGCTTAGGTCTTCTACATTTTTCTTTCAACATGCTGTAAGTTTCCATTTAGAACATGGCACAAAGAAAAATGAAGGCTTTGTGCAGTATAATAAACATTTCCATAGAAGTCTATATAGTATTTCTGCTTTACATCATGTTTAATTTATCAACCTGAATTAGGCTTTTGAAAGAGGGAAACACAGCTTTGCAGTTCAGTACCTCTTCTAGTCTTTCCTTGCAATAACAAAATTGTTTAATGTCATTTCAAGTTCATCCTGTTCCATACACACATGTACGCAGAGCTATGGGTAATTCACTTATACAGTTCAACATCTCCTTTGTTACAGATGGTAAATGTGCAGGTTTTTCCCTCAAGGAAAGAAACTCTTTTATAAAATAATTGTATATTCAGCTCATTTTTTTTTCCTTCACTGATGCTCTTGTATTGCTATTATACCCTGCCAGGCTGGTAATTAGCATTCAGGCTCCATCTGACACAAACACAGCTCTCAATCCTCCTTAAAAATCCCTTAGGACACATATGATAAGTAAAATAATGTAAGTCACTAAAGGGGTAAAAGTACTAAACAAATAAATATAAAAAAGAATGAATGAAAAACATGAGATAGTGAATAACCAGACTGCTTTTGTCATGCAGTCAATGCGTGGTGCTTGTTCAGTGAACTGCATAAAGCTAATCCTAACTGTATGGAATAAGCTTTCAGAATGCTACAGTTGTCTTCCTGCAGTTCTCCTTTGCTTTTCCTACACAAAGATCTATATCTGCTTCACAGTCTCATCTTTCTCCCAAACCTCTAAGGCACTCAGTGTATGGGGTTTCCCTGTTTTACTCAGCATGATCGCCCCTCCTTCTTTTTCAGGTCTCTCCAGTGAATAAACATTTCTTCTTTCAGATTAATCATTATTTCTTGAACACTCTGTCACATGTGATACTTAAGATATCACATTGTTCTGAACTATTATAAGTAGATTCTATTGCTCTTGGTAAGATGATAATGTTACCTTAGAGCTATGTGCACAGACCAGAATTCTTCCAGTTCTTCCAATGCTGTCACTGGAAATAAGAAACAGAATTTTTCTTGCAGTTCATACAAGATTGTCCTTTTCAGTAATTTCCCTTTAAACAATCAGTGTGATCATAGATTAGGTCTAGCCCAAAAATTATGTAAGAGTAGTACCATCACATAGTTGATTTTTTTGTTGAAACTGTACCCTCATACAGAGTTGTGCTTTCATGTCAGTCAGGCAGGATGTGCTGAAGACAGACTGGGGTAGCACTCACACTGTGTCACCAACCCGTCTTCTTACAGACGGTGAGCCAGAGTTTTCTATCTTTGCATACACACACCAATGGAAGAGGCAGAGTAGTAACTCTTACTGAAACTAGTGGTTTAATATCATCCCGGCATCCTAAAGTTACTATGGAAATGACAACAAAAAGAGGCTTGCACCTCGATACCAAATTAGTATGAAAGATTGCTAGGCCAGAGACCTCAGAAGTCCAATATCTCTCAGCAGTCATGCAACAAGTAGACAGTCAGCGATCTCATAAAGGTCTGTGGCTGGACATAAACCCTGAATACTAGAATTGTTGATTTTGTGATATCAAAAAAGCAGGTATTATAATATCAGAACAGGAAACTTCTGGTTTGATATCAGGCCAGAAAAAAAAAGAAAGAAAAAAAAAAAAGATTCTGAACACTGACCTCAGATCTACCTATTAGCATGAAACTTGCAAGCAAGAGATGTTCAGCCAGTAGCATCACAGTATGTTATGGCCTAGATGTGAAGTCATTGACTATAGAATACTGTCAGAACATACAGAAAGATAGGTCAGCTTTGAGTACAGTGCCATGGAGCGCACAGCCACACTGCTTCAACTCCACCCACTATGCTAAAGCTGAGGAGCTACTGAATGCACAGAAAGTTCAGTACCAAACACAACATGAGAGTCTCAGGTATGACGTCTTCATAAAAAAGCTACTGAATTGTTAACAGAGATGTGTGCCTTAAAATAAGAACACCAAATTTACACCAATATTAATTAATGCTCCAGCCTGGCACTATAGGCCTTGACATCAACCTTAGAAAAACTCATTCAGTTCACAGAAAACATGTGAGAGACAGATCTGTTCACACCACTGACACAAAGGTGTTGAA
Organism: Antrostomus carolinensis; assembly: GCF_000700745.2. Lineage (NCBI taxonomy): Eukaryota > Metazoa > Chordata > Aves > Caprimulgiformes > Caprimulgidae > Antrostomus > Antrostomus carolinensis. Next base: position 43,415 of record NW_010295497.1, read on the forward strand.
CACGAAGTCCCTGGGGATCTATACTTGTACATTAGATCTCCACAGCTGAGGTAACATGGCAGATGTGAGTGTAGCATGATTCATACTTTATTTCACTGCACAGACACACTGTCCGAGGCCTCCAGATTGATATTTGTCTATAGGTGGGACAAAATCAGTTGATATAAACCACTGCTAATCAAATGTAATTTCTATGTTATGTTTCTATTGTAAAATGCAGTCTTAGAATGATTCAAGTATTGAAGAAATTTTGGATGAGAAGAGATGTCTCATTCAGAGTGAATTCCTATGTAAGCAAGATACGCGTGGGAGTGACTACACCACACAATTCTGAGTACACTGTGCAAACTGCACTATTTTCAGAAGCTGAACAGATTTAAAATAACCTGGGTTCTCATGTGTTTAATGGAGTCCTGTGTATTTTCTCTAATTAACTGACTGGGATGTTGTGTGAAACACTACACTTGTAACATCCAAATAGGTAACACAACCAGCACCTGAAACCAGCAGCATGATAGTGAGAAAGCAAACAATGCAATCAGGTAAAAATTCTGGTTTAGTCCTGTATAAAAAAAATGGAAGAACAATGTTCAAACCCTTTCTGTTTCTGCATGTCACAGACCTAGAATTAGAAATATTTTGATATTTCAGAGTGCTTTCTCCTCTTATACTAATAACTTCATCTTCTACTAGGTAAACCAAGGAGGAGGACTAGGGATTCTGTTAGTCTAGGATTTATGGCTACAATGGATTTAAGCACATGAAAACCATCTGCCACAGCACCCAAGAAGGAATTGTTACATAACCATATCAGGAAAAAAACATTAGGGATGGATTTTCTGCTTTTTGCAATAGAAGCAAAGCTATGCTTCCTCCTGACCTCTAATTCAACCTCTCTATGATGTTTATTTATTACTAAATTAGTAAGATGACATTCAGAACACATTTTTGTTCATACTTTTCATGTAGCAGAATTCCCTTTTCCTGGGATCTCAAAAGTTCAGAGATTCAAAAAGGGGACCTGCTGGAAGGACTGAGAGGGCCGAATGTTCCGACTCGACATTGCTACTCAGCCCAGAGGCCATATGGCACTCAGTTGCCTCTGTATATTTTTAGGTGGCAATATGTCACAACGTCAGGTGGTATCTCAATGACATTTCATCTCAGTGCTTACCCCACAGTTCACATCATGGACACAAACCATTTTTCACAGAAGGTGTATATTGTATAAACAGTAAGAAGGTGTATATTGTATAAACAGTATATGCATCTAAGTGTAGAAATACAAAGTTGTGCTGGGGAACTGGCTCGACAGTACAGCACAAATCTTTTCTGTAAATGGCACTGGTTTTCTAGCATTCTCCTAACAGCTTTGGGGCTAATCCTAAACAGCCTCTGGAAAAGCAAGTGGAGGAAATGACAAGGACAGTGCTGTCCCCTCCAAAAGTACATTTTATAGAGAAAACCTCCTGGGATGTGCTCTCTTTTAGATCCTTGTGTGGGTTGCTTGGAGGAATGCATGGTTAGGGTCCCAACTAGCAGTAGTCTCAGTATATCAAATTGCCTTGTTCTTTGTTATTTTAAATCTTACTTTCTCTTTCTGAGCTACTTTGAGAATCATTTGAAATTATATATTTAACAGCCACCTATCTTTCTGTCTTTAAAGTTCTGAAAGATGAATGGATAGAAATTTCCAACTACTAAAACTAAGATTTCGTATAACACATTTCCCATATTTGATCACATTTCTTTGGTCATGTACTTGAAAAAGTAGATCTAGGTAATATCACATTTCTCTGGACAGTGCACTGACCCGTGTAAAACAACCTACCAGAGAGCAATCTTCCTTCATGAAACACCAATTTTTCTGATGCCTTCAAGGCAAAAGATATAGACATCCCAGTTCTCTGAGTAGCAAGAGAAAATTATCTTCATAGATTTATAGAGGGAATAAATACAACTTTACTGACCGATCACTTCCATTCATTCTAACAGGACCACGTTGCTCCTCCAGCAATTAATAAAACAAACATGCCCCATACCAGGGAAAAATGCTGACCATACTAGAATAAGTGAGCCAATACATTGTCCAAGCATGTAAATACATTAAGTGACAGCATAATTAATCCTCAGTACATAATCAATGAGGAACAGTAAAGTCTTGTGAAAAATTGAAGACACTAGAATGAGACTGAATTTTCTCTGAGCTAAAATGTGGAGTCACTAGTCAATGAATCCTCCCTCAGGAGACTGTAACAAATACAAAGAACCAGCTCAAGGACAGCCAGAGTTGTAAATTGAGAGCTATTAAAAAATAATAATATAACGATTGTGCCAGCATGTTTATAATTTATAGTCTGGAGTTACAGGTGAGAAATAGAGGTTAGCAGTCTGTTATAATCTGAACTTGAGCTGCGGATACTAATCTGTTCAAAGTTAGAGTGCTACTAGGGAGTCCAGCAAATGGAAGCTCTTAATTTTTGTTATAGTCTTTTTTTCTTTGCATTGGGCACTTGCCATGAAAGTACAAAAAGCACAGGGGTCTTTTTGTCATAACTGAGGCAGGCAAGAAAATAAGGGTTCTATTTCACATTAAATTTTGTCATTCTCAAATTTAATTCCATTTTAATAATCTAATTCAAGGTACCAAAAAAAGTTTGGGCATGCATTTAAATAGACTGAAACTGGAGCTTTTAATCCTATGCAATGCTGAGTAACTCTGAGTTTCAACTTCCCTTCTCCAAGTGGGTGATGAGGTCAGCACTTACCACAGAGCAAATTGGAGTATAGCAGGACTGTGTTCTTTGTAAATAGGGGACCCTGCCTTGTCGTGTTCTGCTGGAACTAAGCAGCTGTTCCAAAAGGGTTTATATTAAGGTTTCAGGCTGTTTCTTGGAAATTACTCCTTCTTAGAAAAAAGTGATGGAGCAACTTTGCATGCATTTGCTAATAACTGGACACATAACAATATACCACCTTTTTTTTTTGTTGGTTTTTTTTTCAGTCATTCATCTTTCAAAGTTTCCCATGCTTCCCATGAACAATGCAGTCGTTATTTCCAAACAATTTTGTTGCATACTTTATAATGCATAGGAAGGTACTGGAGCACAGTATGTAAAGATCTATAGTCATTCAGACTTTTCCTTAATGAAAAAGCATAGCTACAAATACTTAAACAACCTTATAAGCAACCTTCAAGATACTGCCTGTTTATCTGACACAAACACCATTTGAGCTGCAAACTCATCTTCCCTTACAACTGATATACTGTATTCCTCAGCCATCGTAATCCGAATTTAACCTGAACTTCGAAATACCAATTGGCATCCCGTATTCTTTGCCCATGAAAGCATATGAAAAATTTTCCTGATTGAATAACTTTTCTGCATGCTGTATCTTCCATTTAAATTCCAACAATTTTCTACATGTGTTTTTCATTGTTTAATACTCCCATGGTGGATAGCTGCAGCATTAATGGTAACTAAAAATTACTGCCAGAAAAAAAATACTGGAAACTAAAGTAAAAAAAAATTCTGGAAACTAAAGTAAAAAAAATTCTGGAAACTAAAGTAGATCAGTAAGGCAATGAAACTGGTAGCTAGTAAGAGTGCAGCCAACCTTTTACATTGAACAAGTCAAGTAGCATGGTTTTCTTTCTGCATTTAGAGCCCTTTCTTTGAAACAAGCCTAACAAACACACTGACAGTTGTGACAGACAAGAAAACCTACCAGGCAAGCTCACAAGCTGTGTCTTTGTGGGGACTTGACAGTACTTTGACTTTCTGTGGTACTAAGTGAGTAAACAATTTGAAATAGTAGTCCTCTGTTCTCACGTTGCTCAGTAAAATTGTTTCTCTTAGACTCAGCTACCCACCAATCAGTGGAATCTCAAGATAGTGTTAAAAACTTATTCTGATCCATCACAGGTTCCCAGATATTTTAAGAGAGAGAAATATGGCACAGTGAGGCAGTGATGTACATGCAGACAGGAGTTAATACTGATTTACCCAGACATCTTTAAAGAAACACAATTTTAGATGGGGACTTGTCCTTAGTACCAAAGGGCTTTTAGCATCTTGGAATACTTGGTATTGGAAGAAATGCACAATTGTTTGATGAATAACCTCAAACTGTCTCAAGACAAAGGTTGGCTCCCCACTGCTGCCGTCTAGTGAATTGAAAGTTGAAAACAAGATCTATAAGATAACAGGAAAGTTCAAATCTTCTCAAAAGGTATAATGACTCCCTTATTCCAGCATAAATAAAGAATAATAAAATAGTAATAATAAAAAAACCCCACAACCAAAACCCAAACCACAGATGTCTCATTCTGAGGTAATGTTTTAGAGTTAGGATTCACTGTTGAGTTATCAGCAACCCAGCATCTTAGGACAACCCTTACATACTGCAGGAGAGAAACAGTGAGTCAGAAAGGCAGGCTCCCAGTCCACTTGGGCTCTGGGCTCATCTCACTTACAGCATGCTGTAATCAAATGAAACTGCTCTGCTCTAAAGTGAGTGATGAATTTAAAATTTACTTCTGTGGTTTACATTTAGCTGTAAAGTGAGTTTAAGATAGCTAACCTAGGACTAGAGTAGCACAGAGGTCAGCACACACTGAAAAGCCCACACTAGAACAACCTGCTGTTTTGAGATTCCTGCCAGCAAGACAACATAAAGCTTCTGCAATGGCAGTTGCAAAAGTGCAAAAAGCCTTATAAGTACTTCAGGAAGGAATGTAGAAGCTGAGTACAAATCAGTAAGAGAGAGACTTTTTTGAGCAGCCTGCTTTTATCTCAAGGGAGTTTAGCATTTCTGTAGACCACAGCTATGTTAGGGTCATCTCAGGCAGAAAGGTCCAAGCCCTCTCAACTCTCCCTGTCAGAAGCAACGCTTCCAACTTTCTTAGGAAACTGAAACACAGAGTGTGGAATGTAAGGTTGTCACACGAACTCCATGATACAGACCAAGTAACAAATTACCTAGTACATTACCACAAGCTTCCATATCTGAATGGATTCACCATATGCTGATTGGTGCAGGCAAATCTGGATCTGACCAAAACAGGGAGAAAAGAATGAGCATGTGCACAATTTTCTGTATGTTTTAGGCTATAAGGGACATACTTTTTAGGAGAAAAACTGTGTGCAATTATGGTGGTATAGTTTTTGGGTTTTGTTTTTTTTTTTTTTTTTTTTTTGCTTTACCTTGTGAAAAAAAGGGATGTGAAATACTTGTTTCACTTGACATATTATTAAGAACATATAAATGCTTTATTTCCAAAATGTCTTTATTTATTTAGCTATTTTAAACTTTATTTTTTAAACTACCACTGTTTCTTTATACTTTCTCAACTCGGGTAACTGTAAATACAGAATATCCTTAAGATGCAGTGGTTTGAAAATGTTGTCTACAAAGGAACTAGATTTAAGGAAGAAATCACCTGTGTCTCAGAAGTGGGAATGAGTGAAGCTGTTCAGAGTTGCTCCATCACAACCTTGAAACCTTTCAGAATTCAAATTCATGCCCCATAGATGCCTCTTTTACAGGGAGTCCAACTTCTCAGGAAGTTTCAGGCTTCTAATATGTAACTTTTTGCCTGTATGCCAGAGCCAAAATCACAGCTGTGGTTTAGAATCATAAATCCACAGACTTGGGTCAAATCCAGGGTGATTTACATCACTTAAGGAATATGATGTATCTTGAGTAGATTGTTTTGTTTTCTTCAGGAGAAAAATATATTTGAACTCTATGTATATTCGTATATGACTTTCCATTTGCCAATATTTTTTTCTTTGTCTAAAGCAGGGACGTGACAAGTACCTTCTGCAGAAAAAACTTTCGCCAAGTCAGCGCTGGCAAACTAATAATGGAAAGTTATAATGTGAGATAAAGAGCAAATACACTTTCAAGCTTGTCTGACTCAGTTCAATAAACTCCTTAGTTAATTTACTAAATTTGCGTGAGGTTTTTTTTTTCCTAATCTCATTACAGGTTCTTGAAAACAGGAAATTGCCTCCATTCTAAGAGATCAATTTGCTTGCATATAGCATGATGCTTCTCTGTGGTTGCAGTTGTAGGAATAAGCATGAGATGAGAAACATTTTTCTTTTTTGCCAACAGACTTGAACAAAACACAAAGCCATCAAACAAAAGTCATGATGTGCACATACCTTAGGCACTCAGTGTGAGCTAGCAAGGATCAAAACATAAGTACTGTTCCAATGAGTGGGACATACAGATAGCAGTACCATTACAGATTGCCTCTAAAGAATGACAGAGGCTTCAAGATTGTGATGGGGCTGTTCCACATAGCATCACATTATCCCTCTACTTGTCCGTAGCTCTTTTGTGACAAATCAGTGTTGACATTGTCAAGAATTATTTGTCCTATTCCCTCTCTGCTACTTGAAGAGTCCCTCAATGAGAAATTCTTTTTTGGAAATTCCAGCAGAAGGGCCTAGAATATTGCTTATACTGAAACCAAGCTGACATAGGAACTTAGAGACAGAGAAGACACGTGAAGTTATCTAGGTAACAGACATGGAAATATTGAGAAAAAAGGATAGAAGTGTGCTAATGCAATAAACTACACAGCTATCCCAGGTTTCTTCTAGAGGTGTAGAGGTGAAAAGGGCCTTCTTTTGTATATGTATTTATTTATATATAAAAAGATATATTATATACATGTATTTGATTATATATGTATATATTTATACATTAATTTGTTTTTTAAATAAATATCAAAAAAGTCTTGTCCTTAGTAAATCTAGAATCAGGCTTGGGGGCATATTTTCAGCAAATGGTTAATAATTTTCAAATATTTTATTAAAACTGAAAGATCTATAAAGGGGACCTATGAGGCATGTATAATAATGTAATCATATTCATTGAAAATCTTCATTTTTTTAATGAATCTGAAACTACTCAACAAATTTAACTTGCATTTACTAATAATTTCATCTTGAATGCATTTTTAAGAAAATATTTTCTTTACCAAGCCAGTCCACCTTCTGTCTAAAGTTGAGAAGAAATTTCTTACCTCCTTCATGGAATTCTTCATAGAAAGATAATTCTTTCTATGAACAGTTTTTACTTTCTGTACAGATCGGAAATCCTTCTGCCCACACAGTACTCCCCTACCAAATGGCCTTGGGTCAAAAGCAGCTTTTTAAAAACAAAGAAATGAATTTCCTGTTAAAAACATTTTCCATAAACTGTGTGTTTCTCAAACAATTTTAATTTCATCCAAAAATTGCTATTTTGGTTCAAAAAGAGTCTGAAAGATTACATTAATGCAGAATACTACTTGAGATTTTTGACCACTGCCTGGATGTCTATATCCACCATCCTTGCTCTTGTATCTCGCACGTGCTCTTCTTACCTGAGAATATATCATCTTGCTTTTTTCACTGAGTCTTATCTAAAAAGCCTAAACACGAAAGAATAAAATTCAGAACTGCAACAAAATAAGCAATCCGCAAGATGCCAGCTGCATTTTCTCTTTGTGGTGCAAATAATTAATGGCTTAATCTTCTGTACATTCAGAAGGAGAAAAGGGACTCCTTGGACCATCTGTCCTTCCTGTAACTTGCTGTAAGCTAGCCCAGAGTTTGCAGTGAAAATAATAACGATGAATGCCTCGATATGCAGAGCTTGAGGTTGTGCTTTTCAAAGCTGCCTGCAAGGTTTGGCCACCTATGTTCTCCAGACGGGTTTGAAATTTCATTCTTACCTCTTGTGGTAACACATTGCTTTGCAATTCCCAAAGCCTGCCCACTCTGAAATTCAGGCTATCTTCACTCTGGGCCGCTTGTGAACATTGCAGTCCTTGAAAGCCACATTAGGTACAATTCACTAGCTACAATTTCTCTCGCTTCAGAGAAGGGGCTCCATGCATATCAAAGAGCATAATTTGGCTTTGTGGACTGAGAAGCTCTTAATAATTAAACTGATGCACAGATACAGGTCTGAATACTCAGTATCATATGGTGGAAGCAGAGGGAGAACATCAATGACTTTATGCCTACATATCTACTCACTTCATGGTGTGCTTTCTGTATACAGTTTTCTTGCAACTGAAAAGGAAGAAATGACAATAAATCAACCTTTTATTCCACTTTTGTTGGTTGCATACTTGCAAGAATAAGAAACAAACAATGGACGGTGTGGTAACTTCTAAAAAAGACAACATTACTTCTGATGGGGAACAGCTAATTGATACCACAGAATGTGTCTGAAATATTGATTTATTTTGTGTGGATAGGGAAGCAAGTCCCAACATACTTTTGTATGTTCTTAAATATAAATGAAAAAACAATACATTTACTATAAAGTCACAGTGGGAACAAAGAGGATCAGCTAAAGTATATGCAGCTTGTGATTTATATTCAGAACCCACAGGCAGCAAGAAAAGACAGACTGACAACATCATCTTACAATCAGTGTTTGGATCACACTGTGCATCTGAGAGTGCCAGCAGAGTCCGTGTCTGTTTCTTTCTCTGCATTCTGCAAACAAACCTTATTCAACAAACACTGGCCTTTCCTATCCTTCAGTGCATGCAGCTATATGTAATACTATTTTATGTAGTTGTTAAAAGTTTGCAGGCACATAATTATTACATTCTTAAGTACCTTTTGAATATTGGGTAAAAAAATGTAAAGCCTATAAGAAAAGAAGATGCACATGGCCATCGTAATTCTCCACGTATCAGCCACAGACCTGTAATCACTCTTAAGCACGTGGAGAGATAATTGAGAGTTTAACTGTTTGTTCAGAACTTGTGGAGGCAGAAGGGTGCAAAATTGCAACAGTCATTGACAAGATTGAAGAACTTTCATATAGTGCAGCAATCAAGTTAATTTGATTTGTAACTCTGGGAGCTCTCTAGATACCCAGAAGGCTTAGCCAACAAGATTTCAGCAAGGTTGTTAGTTGCCTCTCCACCTGTTTCACAAGGAACTCTTGGCAAGCTTAACTCTATTTCCAGTTGCTAGAGAGACACTTTCAGCCTCAGGATGAAAATATTCAATAGATAGCATTGTAACTTAATTCTTAAATAATTTTCACCATTGAGGTTGTATTTGGAAGCCAAATTCATAAGTTTGCTCACAAAAACACCTAGTAGTTTTTAAGACAAATACTGAAATTTAAAAAAGCAAAAAGTTCAGAACTAACTGCACAACATGGTTGGGTGGTATTTTTGTTTAAGCAGCCAAAGGCGAACAATTAACAAAAGATAATTCAGCTGACACATTTTCTTTTTGTGCAAAGAATATTCTCGAACAATTTGTTACAACCTCAGGTATATTCCCTTTTCAAGCTGACAGTTTCCCTAAAAATTAAGCCACATTCTGAACTTTCTTGGCATGTTCAGTACTCCAGAGTTAGTGAGTTCTATAGTAGAAGAGAAATGAAGGAGAGCAATTCTGGCATACACATCTTCAAGTATAAATTTAGTATTAAGCTTCTGTGAGTGTACCCTCATAAAACTTTGAAGTGCATTTCTCTCCCTGCTCTCCCCTGAGGAACTGACTAGCAGAACAGAATCCTGTGAATGATCATAAAAAGGAAGAGCATGAGAAAAGCAAATTAACTCAATGTAGTTCTTTGAACTAAAAAGAAAAGCATTTGGCAAAGTCTGGATTTAGTGTATGACACTGCAGATTTACAGAATGGTAAAGAGCAGAAATTCAGCTATTCTCAAATCTGCTCAGTAGAATATCTACATGCTCATTGTCCACCAAGCTGAAGTAAAGATAATCTTGCTTGCTCAGTCATAGTTCAGATTTGCAGTTTATAGGTGTAGAGTTAACGCAGCAGAAAGCCTAATACTGTGTCTCCTTATTAGTGGCCCATCTTTACCTTATGTGCATTAGGCTCAGAATTCTTTGGTCAGCAGTGCTGACCATCACAGCTCCCTGGTCCTCAGATGGCCTTGGCAACACAGTCCAGTCCTACTGCAGAAATTAAGGAGTCAGAGAAGAAAAAACAAAAAACAAAGGGCATCATTTAAGCTGGTTATAGACAAACAAAACACAATCTGTTTCCTGAGAAATAGCATGCTGGTCCCAGGTGTCTCAGATGCTGGCTCTACCTGCTTTTTGTTACTTCTACCAGGTATGACTCAGTGTCTTCCAGAATCAGGAGCGCACATACTTCTTTTTTTGGTCCCTCTTCATATTTCAGATCCATTTGAAAAAAAAAAAAAAAAAAAATCAAAAAATCACATCATATGTCTGTATGGCAGCCTCTAAAGAGCTCTCCAGAATACAGTGCAGCTTGCTTTCGTAGGATGTGAAAACCTTCATTACTAACACACACCAAAATTAATCTAGTGTCACCTAAATTTGCCTCAGGTCCACAATATGTGCAATGGTGGTCTTAGATAACAGAAGCACAGGCCTCTAGTAATTAAAATCATATTGATTTTAGTCTGTATCACAGTGGTGATCTAAGTAATGTTAGTATTCTTATATTGGAACGGAAAATGATAAGTAGCTGTGTGAATGCGATACTTTCATTTTCCGTAGGATACCATCAGAAATTACAAAGAAAATATTTCAAATCCATCTGGCAAAATAGATGTTTTTTACAGACTTTGACTGATATATTTTAAAAGCATTTAACCCAATAAATACACAGAAATGATTCTCTGCTGATCCACCATAAAAAGCTGGGATGTCTCAGTGCACTCAGGACAGGAATATGCACAAAAACCACTCATCCTGTTTGAAAGTTGTAATTTAATCTTCCTCATCATTTCATAAAGTGCAGATGGTTGTTCCTTTCCCTTGTACTATGCCTGCACTGTCCTCTGCACTTAATTGGCCAGTTAAAACAGTTCACAAAGCCCACCGCCAACTCTATAATATTCCCCAGGATACTGCTGGAGGAAAGAACGATATCTGGTGGCTCTTTAGTTGCTGCAGCATTCTTCAGACCTGCCAGAGGCATGATGAATTTGCAAGTCAACATGTTTTAAGATGGATTATCCTTTTCAGAAAATGTCTGTGGGGATGGTTTGGAAAAAAAAAATCCTTTAAAAATCTTGTTCCTGCCTTGCTTTTCACACTGAACATGAGAAGAAATATTCACACGGGATTCCTGCATTCAAATCTAAATGGGGGGAAAACGTTATTTAAGTTCATGTCACATTTATAAGAAGGGTTAAATAGTCTTTTAATTTGTTTTGTTATTCAGTATATTTGTACGTGCACACATATATATACATACACAAACAAACACATTCCTAAGACTACGGAGAGAAACCTATACTATCTCTTTGTCCACCTTTAGAATGATAAAGTTAAGAGAAATTTTCAAAGTTCTGCATCACTGCAGGCCCCACATATTTCATAAAGATAATTAACCGCTGAAGAGAGTTCTCAGCAATTTAACAGATACAAGCAAAAACTTAATGCCTTGGAGGCATATCAAACATTGGAGGATAGCTTAACTACTGAATTATCCACTAACCTTCTCTTTCAGCTCTGCCTTGGGGATACTACAAAAGATGTTTCAAGAATGAGATGGAGGGACCTGAAGGAAAAGCTATGTTAAAAACTTTTAAGGAGTGTCCCAGGTCTTGACCTTGTCTAAATTAGCTTGGACTTGCATAAGATGGGAAAAGGATGATGTGGGGGAAAAATGATAATAATGATCAGGTGTCTTGACTTGCAGCCAGGCAATAAATCACTTTTATTGGACATGCTGTGAATGACAACAGAGAGGCTTAGCACCGAAATTGAGTCACCGCAGACATTGTGTCTTCTGAGTCATCTCTGGGAGAAAAAAAATCTCCTTGTATAAGCACTGTCCTCTTGATTTGCAGAAATGTAAATAAGCATCTTTTTCAGCTTTCAATTACAAAAGAAAATACAAGCCCCAAACCTTCTGCATAGCCATATAGTCAGTAGATCATCTCTCCAGTTGAAAGTTTCTCACTTGCTATTTCCTTAAGATAACATGCTACGCTGCTCAGGGTTGACCTTTAGGACTTAGGAAAAAAAAAAAAAACCTATCAACACCTATTGATTGTCCCTGGGAACCCAGATAAGTTCACAGCTTGTCTGAAGGAGAGGAGATGGCTCTAGCAAGGCTGTTCCACTTCTCCTGTGTATAAGCTTTCAGACCTTTGCTCTCAAGTGCTGTTTTAAATGAAGGGGTGGAAGTCTAAATTTGCTTTCTTCTCATTTCCAAAATGATTATTAGTGACATTTCTTTTTAATCCATCTCATGACACTGTACTTCACAAGCTGTTTGTTACAATTCCACTTTTTTAACCCTCGCACTTTTAATCTTTTTTCGTTCTCAGGGAAGAAGAAAAATTCCAAGTCAAGAACAAACTGGACAGAGAAGGCATGTCCGAATGTAATTACTCACATGGTGGCTGAACATTCCAATCAAATCCTGAATACCTGTAGCTTTTCAAGTTTCGGTACCTTAATTTTGCAATTATTATTATCTTTTTCTATATCCATACTTTCTATGTTTGCACTAAGAAAAAGGTATTACCAGCGGAATAAGGGATTTGTAGACAATTGTTGTACAGTCCTATTAATAATATAAAATCAGTCTAAACTACAAAGTAATTTTATTGACTCATGGGACATTAAATATGTTTTATCTAAAGCCTTTATGTTTTCTTTTATTTCTGAGTTCTCCTTCAAATAATTTTATTGTCCGATTTAGAATAATTCAACATAAGAGTTTTCCAGCTAAGAAGCCATTACCAATTCAAAGATCAAATTGAAGTGAACTTAACTTGTTAAACTTTCCTTAAATTAGAAATATTTTAGATATCTAGAAAGCTCTCTCTTTAATACATGAAATTCTTTTACCACTGTAAAACTTAGATGTTTTACTTACCATGTTTTTCAGGTTCAGGTCATAGATAGATACTAGATTTTTTTACTATAAATATGGGCCAAACGCATGTCTATACATTATCTGAAACAGACTGACTGCACAAAATCTTTAAATAGATGTAGAAGTTACTTAAAATTTTTACTCACACTGACTGCACGTAACACACATGAAATGGAAAAAAAAAATATATGTTGAGATGGTTGGTTATTTACTGATAAAAGCAGAGGAGTTGGTGAAGCATGATAAATGTTAAAACCTAGACTTTTTCCATAGGAAAATTTAAACTGCTTTTGATATAAAACATTTCATTGATCTAAAATGGAACTGCAGACAGAGAGACAACAGGAGTAAAAACTCATTCCACAGTGAGAGAGTCCACTCCAATAGTAATGAAGTCTTTAATTGTAAGCCTTTGCTTGTCCCCCTGTCCTGCTTAGCCCAAGTACAAGGCTCATTTAAATTCAATACTAAAGGGCTGATCAGACAGGTCTATATGATCCATTTATTCAGAATTTCATCTGAAGATCACTTCTTCACAGATATTATAAAGCTATGTCTTTTGGTACTATTTCTATATCCATAATATTCATGTCTGAACGGAGACAGAGGGGAATGTGAATAAACTATTTGTCTGAGAAAATTCAGACAATAAGTTCTATGACTTGCTAATTATAACCTTTAACCTTATACTCCTTACTTTCATTTTTTGCCATCAAGCAAGCGTGTCCTAGACGTACCTACACATTAAATTTTTGAAAGTTGCTACCATCTACAGTAGTGACCTTCATTTTCACAGGAAATAGGTGAGTATGGGAACTGCAAACACTTAACACTTCTCTTATTCCAGAGAAGTGTACAATACAGACAGGTAGGTCAGAAATGAACTAAACAGGGAAAGACAGCTTAAATCAGGACACTCCCTTACTAGTCTGTTATATTTCTACTACATTCTAGAAATGAGAGAAGAGGAAGAAGGCATCCGTTCAGACTAACCTATCAAGTCCTTCAGTTCAACCCTGCAGCACTGATGCAATAAGGTGAAACAAAATTTTACAATCCTATCTGCATTACAAAATCATATAAAAAGCAACGCAGGCTTACGAATGCAAACATAATTCTCTCGTAATGAGGAAACTAGTCACAGTGATGAACGGAAATCAGATGCCTTATAAAAAACTGGACTGTCTGAAAATTTAACAGGTTTTCAATAATTCTCTGAAGCCAAAATCTGATAAGAATTTTACCCGAGATATGAAATCAGTAAGGTTTTGTTTTTTTTTCTATTGGTTAGCTTATCATAGCTGTACACTCTAGGAAGAAAATATGTCTAAATTGTCCATGGATAATCCTCTCATGTGCATTCTGGATATGTGCACTTAACATGCAAAGTTTTTCAAACAGGATTATTTGGGATAAATGAAATATATGCAAAAATGTCTTTATTCATGTTAAAATCCAACATATATTTGAAATATAGGAAAAAGATGCAATTCTATTTTCCTTTGGGAAACATTCATATTTTCCTCAGAATCTATGCAATAATTATATACTATAGCTTTAGAAGAAGTAGATATAAAAAAATGAAAAAAAAAACCCTAAAATGAAATAATGAATATAGTGATATTGTAGCCCCACAAAAAAAAAAAAGGCAAAAAGATTATTTTTTAAAAATGCAAAAAAAAGTGAATTTATTTTTAGTAACATAACAAAATGCATTTCTTATATGCATACCTACAAGCACATTTATATATATTCCAGGGTTAACACAGATTTATGCATAAGACAAGGTGAAAGGTCCTTGAAATTTCTCTGAGGCCTACACGTTTTTAAGGAATATTTAAAGGCATCCAACAAAAAAATGACACACAAATGCTAATTTCTTTTTCTTTTCATTTTTCTTTGTACTGATATTCGAGTTTGTAAAATTCTATTGGCTAGTATTTTTGCATGAATGGCCACTGGGTGCCACTGTTCTGCTGCATAGAAAAAGAGCTGAAACAACATTTTTGTTGTAGTAATAAGTTTTTTTATTATTAAAGTAGGTGTGCTACTGCTGTATATACCCATCTTTTAGAAAAGACACTGCTGTACAGTTCATAGTGAGCTTTTTCATACCAGAACAATAGGAAAAGTGGCACTAAGAGATTGGAAAACCTGTTTAAACTCAACAAGCAATATAACCTCAAATAAACTTTATTATAACAGTATATTTTCTACTTAATAAAAGATATACAGCAGCTAAGAGACCAGGTTATCCAGGCTCAGGTTTGATATTCATTTGCTGAATGACCTTGTAGAACTCACCGGGGACTGTTTCTGCCCAGCTGTGCACAACTGCGTTTACAGTATACTAATACATATGTCAAATGTTCAAATGTATATGGAAATAGAATCTAATACATCTAATTATTTTTTAGAATCTATGGCATGTGTGTGCAGCTACAGTAACTGTGCATATGCAATTGGTGCATTTCTGTATTTGAAAACCATGTTCTTAACTTCTCTCAGCCTTATTTTCTTCAGTTAAGAAACAGGGTTAACAACGAGTATGTACTGTATGACAAGAATAACACTGCAGGGAGACAACTTTACATAAGGCAATAACAACAGGTTTTGGCATGTGGAAAAAGTAACCTCAAAAAGCTGAAGTCCAGCCGAAGTGAAACTTGCAGGTTTAGAACTAGACAACCGCACCTTGGAGTGGAAGAGGCCAGAGGGTGGTATTACATGCTTTGAGCTGCCAAGTGATTATAACTGCAGTAATAAAAGCTGTCTATTGTTCCTGGCTGCCATATAAATATATTTAAGGTCTAAATTAAGCTCCCTGAGGTCAATGAAGAAAGACACGTTTAAATGCTGCCAGTCTGAAGTATTAACCATGAATAAGAAACTGATTGAAAGGCTGTGTTTCCTGAAAGTCCAGAAGATATATATTTACAATATGAAAGAAATCAGAAATAACATAGCAGTCTTGACTGCATCTTTATGTCAAATCAGGAAGAAAGATCTTTCCAATCATGTAGACAGTTCTCGACATTAAAAAAAAAAAAAAAGTCATAATAAGTAAAGGAAATTTTGTAAATTTTGTTGCAAATTTGTCAGATCATCGAGGCAATTATCTTAAGGAACCTTACGTTGTACTGCCCAAATGTGGGCTGATAGTTATTCATTGTATTGCTC
This sequence comes from Antrostomus carolinensis, assembly GCF_000700745.2. Taxonomy (NCBI): domain Eukaryota; kingdom Metazoa; phylum Chordata; class Aves; order Caprimulgiformes; family Caprimulgidae; genus Antrostomus; species Antrostomus carolinensis. The sequence continues at coordinate 59,468 of NW_010295497.1, forward strand.
GGGTGCATACTTGAAACCATTTCAGAAACGCTAAATGACCTCAGAAAGACATTTTTAATAACACAGTTGGTGTAGTCTTCTTAATCCACTGCATAAGCCAAAACCATATCAGATTCCTACAGAAAAAACCGACAATGTTGTTTTATAGCCTTCTATGCAGGAGGTTAATCAGAATTTTTTTTTGTTTTAAAAGCAATTCAGAACTCTATCAAAAATATTGTGCCCATCTCAAGTACCTCACAGGATTTTGAAAAGACATTTAGAAAAATCATTTTCATTCAGATCTAAAGAATGTTTTTTATACCTTTCTTTATTAATCCCAGGAAATATTTCTCGGTCTTCACCTAAGAACAAAATAGTATGGTGCCATCATTTTTTGGGCTGTTAGACACGCTGCTGGGCCCACCATATTTTTAGAGGAAGACTGTGCATCCCGCTTCCTTCCAGTCACTGATAACTTCTAATTCCCCATGCTTGAATTCCCTTACCCACCCTCTGCAGTGTTCCTGGCACTTTTAAAGTTCAAAAATAAAAAAGCACAGCAGGGCAATAAATATTTTGAATGGAGCCCTGAACTTCCCTGTGGACAGCAAGTTAGTGAGACAGGCAGATGACAAGATTGTCTGTGCTTCTTGCCTTTCGTGTTTGGAGTTTAATAGGAGGTAAAAATTGGTTTCTCTCTGGTGCTGACTGCCTTCCTTCTTTTGAATTGACCAGGTTAACTACCATACAGTGAAAACCGTTCCACTTGAAGGAACTGATGGGTGAAGGGCAGATCACAGCAGAGACAGATAAGACCTTAGGGCACTTGCAGCTGTCCTTGCTATATTGAATGGTTTGGAAACACCTTCTACTTTGAGACAACAAATATCAATTTTATGAAAACCAGTGAACACTCCTTGGCCTACATAATTTGGGTGCATCTGGAAAGTTAGAGGAAACAATCCAGAAATGACAAAAGGTTAAACTGTAAAATATCCAGCACACATTCATATTGTACATCGTATGTTTGGCTAAACAGACGAAGTTTACTGGCAATGGTAAGCAGGGAAATTCTTAGGATGACTAAAAATTCATTTTCCTTTGTGGTTTCCAAAGTGCTATTATTTTGATAGGGTTGGGACAAATTTACACTTAGTTTTTTCTCATTATATTCATAAGCAACAGACAAATGTGTCTTGGGTATAAAACCAGATACCTGTCTAAAGCAAACTATGCTGAGATTAAATATATTTTCAATTAATATTTATATCTACTTCCTATACCCTAGTTGAATGATCTTGCAGCACATCCTTTGTTTTAAATCAGGTAGAAGATACAGATCTACAGTAAAAGAACATTTCATGCTTTGGTAAAAACAGAGGCAAACATATGGTTTTTCACTTCCCTAATTTCATTACAGTTCAGCTCTTCTCAGCAATAACTATCTCTCTCATAATACTTCCAAATGCCCTGAAATACTCTAAGTGAATTTGGTAACTAACAAACTGCTGTGTTTTCCTGTTCATTAGCGTGAACTGTCTTGTTTCACTTGCCTATCATACCAATGTGATATGGCATAATGCAGCACTACACACTGTAACAAGTCAGAAAAAATTTAAAAGGCCACATGTTTGTTTTTATACTTAATTCCCAATAACCTAACTATGTATTGTCCATTGCACAGCCCAGGTAATTTAATAGCCCAGCTGCTCAAGAAGAAGGTGAAATGACAACTTTTTACAAGTTTAGAAACTCATATTGCTCTTGTTCATCTGTGGATGTCTTTCTATATGTAGAAATTTCTACAGGCTTTTTTGGCTTGGGTGGTTTTGTTTGTTTTGGTTTTTTTGGGGTTTTGTGGTTTGGGTTTTTTTTTTGTCTTTTGTATAAACTAATGCTCACAGCTTTTATGAACTTCTAATAAAATTTAATATAAAATTTTAAATGGTTTGCCAGCATTTAAATATCCAAACTCACAACTGTTGAAGTGCTTGAACACTGTGAGAGGTGTATAGCAGCTGGAAATTAAACTTGGCTGTGGACACACAAACACTGGAAAACTATAAAATTTCTTTCTCAAAAAGCTAAATATCAAACACCAACCTTTTTTTTCTGATGAAAAGGTGAATAGATAGTTATTATTATTTAACATCATATGATATTTTCTCTATTGTACACATGTACTTGTCCAAAACATGCCCAGAGTCCGAAGCAGAACACGGCCCTAGACATTTTCCCAAGCCATTCATTATAGGGAGCAAATTCCAACTGGTGAGAAAACTTGTGGAATATGGAAGTGAGGTTTCAGCCTGCCTTCAGCCAGCATGCCTCAGTGCTGGGCTTACAGGCATCAGGAAGGACTTCCAGCTCCTGCATCTATTCTGTTCACGAGCTAAGGAAGCATAAAACAAAAGGAAAAACACACACTAAAGTACTACTTTTCCTGAACTGAAGTCACACAGTCTGTTTTATATCACTTAGTTCTTCCATTTTCCAAAGCAGGCAGCTTTCTCAGGAGAGAGCAGGGCTTAGATGCAGAATATTCCTAGGGAATCCAGTAATAGTTCCTAGAAGGCAGAGTTAGCTCAACCCGAAGCTACACCCATATCAGAGGAGATGAGCCATTTTACCACTAATTCCACATATCCTGCCAGGCACAGAAAAGGTGAGGCCGGCTGTCTGCTGCCACAGTCCTTCTGAAGCAGTAAAGACTGTCTCACACTGTAGGTTTAATATGTAAAATATTTCTCACCTTAAAAACTGAAGTAATATACATACATATGTATCAGAATTAGGTAACATTAATATACCTCATCTTTTCATCCCATGTCCCCTTACTTAGGACAATTATTTTATGATAAAACAGTAAAGCCTGACTCTTGTCATCAGAAGATCTAGAAAGAGCTCAGCATTATCCACCACGCTGCACAAATTGAGGACCTATAGGACAAAGCACTGCAGCCAAGGGCTCTGAAGCAGGGTAAGTAGAAGAACCTGGATGTCCAGAGTCCTAGCCCAATCCTCCTCACACCATGGCACCCTCCCTGGAAGTGTTCAAGGACCGGCTGGATGAGGCTTTGAGCAACCTGATATAGTGGAAGGTGTCCCTGCTGATGGCAGAGGGGTTGGAACTAGATGATCTTTAAGGTCCCTTCCAAACCAGACCATTCGATGATTCTACTTTCAGATTATTTCTTTCAAGCTTGTTCCACCTTTCCATTTCTATTTGCTATGCTTGTATATAATCTTGTATTAGCCTGAGGGTGGTTAGTAAATTTCATCTTTTTATCTCAGCTTTCTTCTTGTAGCAATTGTTTCATATTAAATAAAAATAGTAACATAGAAAAGGTTCGGAAGGGCTGAACCTAATATGATTGTTTTCATAGCATAGTACTAAGTGTAATAAGCAGCATCCAGGGAAATGACCTTTAGTCCTGTAAAATCTAAACACTTAAGAGGAGGGTAATTTGGTGCCAGCCGAAACCTATTTTAGTTTGCCCTTTATTGAAAAGATGCACCAAATTGCATTGTGTGGCTGCTTGGTCAGGTACAGATTAGAGGTCACCATAAGCTCTATAAATCACTGTGTTCCTGGATAGGAAAGGAGAAAACTTAGGAGGGTGGGGAAGAAATAAATCAAAGTCATAATACCCTAACAGAGAAAGTCTTTGGCCCTAAGTCTTGCACCAATTTATTCCAATAGAAAACTCTTGTTGAATATGTACAGGCAGGAAAAGACCCTATTTGATGATGATTATGAAGTACTCATGTATTACTAATACATTTAAATACATGTAGCACATAGAGAAGCTCTTTGTGTTAGGCAAGGCATTAACAGAGTCCGTTTCTCTTCAAAAAGACATTTTACCTTCCAATAATAATGTACTGCTAGTTTTGTCAAAAAAAGTTTTTGCTCAAACCTTACAGAAGCCTTACGGTAACATCTGACCACTACAAATGCCTACATGAGCAGTATCTGGGACATTCTAGAATAGTGTGAATGCATGGCAGACAGTTATTAATGTTTTACTTTTAATTGAAATATATATCTGTTGCTTCTAATATCTATAAATCACACCAACAAAAGAAAGAACATTACATGAAGAATTTGATACACTTCACGCTAAAATAAATGCATCAACTATTAAAATAAATGTGTGTATTACAGGAAAATTGATCAAAATCAGATACAATATTTCATTCACCGAATCAGACACATCCCTGTTGAATCACTGCTTATTCAATAAAGAATTAGATGCATCATCTATCAAAACAGATATCTTCTACAGTAAATCAAACCCACCATCTGATTCAAATATGTTTCCTACTGAATCAAAAATATCACACAATACATCAGTTATATGGCACCAGATACATAGCATTTTAAAGAATTACTGAGCAGAATGCCTCTAGATTTAACAAGGATAATGTTTAAACTGTATTTATTTAAAGAGATCAATACTTCCAGGCTCTCTCTCAGGACGATTCTTCTAATAGGGACTGCTATTACATTAATGTTTCCCTAGAGTGTACTTCATTTAGGGCACTCTGCTAGGAGGAGATGCTTTCTCCATATCAGCCAAAAAGGAGGACTTCCATTCCAATTTGTTTCATCCCTCCAAACCCCTAATACTCAGGACCAAGCTCTAAGCAGCTTCATGCTGTGCCAAGGTTAGTTGTCACCATTCCTCAAAGGGAAGTGCTAAACTTTTCTAATGGGTTCAGAAGGCCATAGTCCACATACCATTAAATATAGAGATGCAAATATTATCAACATCAACCCCAGAATCCTGGACACAGAGCACAGACCACCCAACAACCAACTAACAGGGTGATGCACCAATGTATTTTTTTATTGAAGCCACATGCACAACAAACCTAAGTCCATGCTTTGCCCTACAGTGCATAGATGGCCTCTAGAGCACATCATCACAGTGTAAAGGAGATGACACATTCATATGGACTGGCAAGTCAGAAAAGTTAGGGAAGAGGATTCCAAAGTTTATAAAATACAGAGATGTCATTCCTGGCTTGGGAAGCTACTGAGACACTGATTTGCAGAAGCTGCGAGAATAACCTCATGAACTATCTATACACACCTTCACTGGTTTTTAACTTTTTCCTCAGCAACTATCAGAAACAACTGTCAAAGACAAAATGCTATGCTACACTTCTGGACCTAAAAGAACCATTGTCATATTCTTATGCCCCGTATCTGATCTCATTCTCATACTCTTTCCTGGAGTTTGGGTGTCTGAATCAAAGCTGTGTACCAGTAACTTTCTTTACAAGCATCGGAACATTATCTTCTTCAGGTCCAATGCCTAACTAAATGCGTTTCACATTTTGTAAAACATTGTGTGAAACAGAGGGAATACTGTCCTTCTTTTCCATAATCACCCAGTGGCCATGACACTGAATCAAGAAGGGACACCACTGGCTTGCAGATGAGATACTTCATCAGCTTGACATGGCGAGAATCAAGCTTTCCCTATGTTGTTGAGAGCTCTTTGGGTGCTTGACTGGAGACTACTGAGTATGGGTGACCTTAGGCCTCTCCTTTTAAAGGATACTTATAGGACTGGAATTTAATCTAAATTTTAAAAGAAATGTTATGTGTTTCTTGCAACTTTGTACAATGCATCTTGAAGACTTTAATAAGCAATAAAAAAGATTAATCCTGAGTAAGAAGGGAAGCTGACAGGACAGAGCCTGACAAGACATCAGTTGTGACAGTCCAAGGAACACAGCAGATTTGGTTTCCACTACCTGTTCCCTGAAAGGGAACTGATCTCTTGATTTTCATCAATGCAGAGAAACAAGCACTTAAATATAACTCATGTTAAAACTGACTACACCTGATACTATACAGACTGTCAGGATCAGATCAAGTCATATACACTGGCAGAATGTTTAAAAGACAGTCTATTTAACCCAGCCAACTTGAATATCCTTTCATGGTTGAAAACGTTTGTTCTCTTTCCACTGGGACATTCCCAAATTTTGGGTTTAGCATATAAGTTAGTCTACAGGACTAGTCCTCTTCTATTGCAAGCTGTTAAAAGGAACAATAAACCACCCTTGTTACTGATCTGCTGTTCCCTATTATCACTCTGCTCCATCAATATAAGCACTGATTATAATTGCAGTGTTGCCCAACTTACAATGATTAGAATGTAAGGCAACAAGAACTGTACCATTATGTCAAAAAGAAGTGCCTATTCACATGACACCAAGCTGACTGCTCCTTGATATACTACAAGAAACCTGTGTTACGCTTACACTTGCTAGAAATCCTACAGAGAGAAATACAATTGTATTTGGCATTTTGGTACTCTTCACAGGAAAATACACCTTAAAGTTAGTAAATTCAGGACAAATCCAGTCCAGGGAAAAAGAAATTTCCAGACACAATGTCTCTACAAAAATGTCTTACCTCTTAAATAGTATAGTAGTATAGATAGTAGTATAGATAGTATTAATCTGAATACTCTCTGTGCATTTAGCTAATTAAGAACCTGAACAGCATGAACATTTTCTAAAGACATGACCTTGTTGAGGCTGATGTTTACCTTAGATCAAGAAGGACATTGCTGGGCCTGTATAGAGTTCAGGCAGCAAGGCGGGTGCTACTTTGTTCCACCTCCTCTGGTGGATATGGTCATAGCTTGAAGTTGCAAGTGGATAACAATTCCACCTTTCCAAAGGACAGAGCAAGGGTGGCTGTGACAGCAGGTGATAGATGCTATAGCCACCTGCACAACAAGAGCTTTTCTTTGGTGGTGAGATTTTCCAGTGAGGATTCTCTCTTCACTGTCCCACTACAAGCTACTTAAGGAGGCAGAAGCATTGAAATTTAAAAGTTTATAGGTTTGAACTTCTTTCATTATTTGCTTCATGAACTGAGCTGGTAAAGATTAAAAAACAGATACAAAATGTAAGTTTCAGAAGCAATCATAACTACATTTACTAAATATTTTCTTTTGCAACACTTGCAGTTTTCCTGTGGTATGCAGAAAGCTCCAAAGCCAAAACGGTGTACAGGACTATGCACAAAGATTTATTTGCTTGCTTTCTTTGTGTCCTTTTCCTTCAAAGATCGTTATCTTAAACTATATGGTACTATCTCTTTCTACAACTTGTCATTTAAAGGACCTTAAAGCCATTAAACAATGATTTTGTAAATGGCATTTGCTAGAACCTAAGGCACAAGGGAAAATGTTCAAAAGGTACTAAACTCTTCTTTGAACGTACAGTTTTAAAATCATGGCTGTAACATCTAGGGTTTTGTTTCCACAGCTTAAATTTTAAAGAAACTCCTATTTTTACAGTATATCTTTAAGAATCCCTACCTTAATTAAGATAATATAAAAATAAAATACATAAACCCATTAATATTTTTTAATTATGAGATGGTCTTAAGTAAAATTTAATTAATAGAAATAAAAGCTAATCCTTTTTTCTTAAGGAAAAACATATCTAGCTTTACAGCAAAGTACCCAACAATTTACACAAAGCCCCTTTTATTTTCTTTGCTTCCAAGGAATATTCAGGTACTCCTCTTAAAGCCTACCTATAGAAGTAAATCAATTAAACTCAATCAAGTCAATTACAAATCCCTGTAATGTTACGATTAGTGAAACATTTTTGGTTAGCTTTAATGGGAACCAAGCAGCTAAATTCCCCACTCTCCACTTCATTTAAAAAACAGGAAAGAAACGAAATCAATTATTTTGAATGTTTCATAGGATCACAGGATTTGCTATACTATTGTTCCACCTATTCAAGTATATTCTGTCTGCAGGCAAATCTTATGTTACACGTGGCTAACTGTGTGATCCTGTACGCACAGCGCAAGCCCCATCTCTGCCCGAGTCCTTCAGGGGATCAGTTTTCATGCTGATGCATGAGATTAGATGAAGCAATTGTTATTTTAATTCACACAGCTACCACACTGTTAAGACTGTCACTAAAACTATGCCATGTTTCTAGCAAAGTTTCCTGATGTGCTGCTGTTCTGTGTTAGTACATATACATCAACATTTGAAATACTTGCAAAACTCACCCTCCATTGAAGACCTTCTTTCCTCATTTCTGAAGTCTCCCACTATAAGTAGCTCTGCCACATCTCTAGACAGGGCTGGCACAGATTAAAGGAGCACACATCCACACAACTGTGACTACAGCACGTTTCACCAAAACCTCAAGCAGCCACTGGGAAAGTTGTAATCTGATTTTAAACAATATTATCTAAACCTTTTCAGACCAATGTTCTATGCAAGTATATTTACATTTAGTGTTCAAAAATGAAAAACTTAAAATATCATCTTGTGGAAGTTGAAGAATACTGCTAGCTATTCAGTGAAGAACTATGATATATCAGTGTAATCAGTATAGCCAGTTGCCGCAAAGAGAGTCCTCTAGACACTTTATAAAATTCTTACCCTGTTTATTTTTCTGATTTAAAAAAAAAAAAAAAAAAACAAAAAAAAAAAACAGTGGTTAACTAAAGATCACAACTATTACATTGTATTACATTGAGAAGTTAATGAGCACAGCAAACTCACCACACCACCATCCTCTTAACATTACATGACTTTTTTACTTTAACACCAATCACATTTTGTGGAATAGCCATCCAGGAAGCAAGCATATTCATAGGTCTGTAAGCACATTTAAGATAAAATATTTGAGCAAAATAAAGTTTTTCCAAGTTCTCTATCCATAAGAGTAAGACTATCCCTTTTGAAATAAAAGATAACATGCTTCTGAAATTTCTCTGAAGTAGACATAAGCTTTTATGGTAAAATCTTTACAATTCAAAGTAAGCATGACTAAAACTATAGAACCACTAAAAGCCACGCAGATATATTTTTGGTATCTATGAAAACATAATGCATACTTAATACAGAACGAGAACAATGACCAGATAAATGTGATCACTGGAGTTTCTGAACAGCTGTGTCTGCACAGAAAGTATACTTGTCTGTGGTCAGAAGTGGCTAGTTTCCATTTGTAAAAGAGTAAAGATCCTGACAAAGTTCCATAGACAAGATTCTAACAAATCATATATCTTACATGCCACTTAATGGGTGTTTTTCTTGCTAAGATGCTTTTTATCTGTCCCTTTCACTGACAAACCTTGGATTCGTATCTTCTGAAGTAGCTTAATCAAAATAATTTTCAAATACCCTATAGTGACTACTGTAATGTTACTGAACACCATAGCCATATCTGAGGTGGACATCGACATTACAGAGAGTCATTATGCTTCTTATTTCACACTTTAGTAAGTGAGACTGTATACTTATAGGACTGGAATTTAATCTCAATTTTCAAAGAAATGTTATGTATTTCTTGCAACTTTGTACAATGCATCTTGAAGACTTTGTTATTTCTTTTTTCTTCTGACTGTGTATTTAATGGGGCGAAGCCCATTAGTCATATCTCTGCTCTTAATCAAAGCTGAGAATTCTGTAGAGAAGTAGAAAATTGAAATCGGCTCCTGCAACCTAGAGCTGAAAAATTATGACTTGATTTACAAGAAGCCACTTTGCTACATATTTAAATGCAGCTCTGCTGCAAAATTTGGGGACTTTTCAGATAATCAAAATGCTACAGATTTAGCACTTTTAATTTTTGCTCCATCTCCTGCCAGCTTGAACTCTGATTGTAATTACCATTTCATCTTCCCCTGAATGACATTGTTTTATTGGAGGAAGACTGTCTCTAGAGTCTGAGCGTGATGATTAGTAAGGAACCAGCTTTCAGTGGGAAACAATAACTGTGCCCTGAAATGAATCAGGACAGGATGTAATAATGTGAAGCTAGAGATAATCTCAAGTCCTTGAGACATAATGCATAACCCTCATAGCTCTGCAACGTATGTGAGAATATACAGAGGTAACTATGCAGAAACATAAAACAGAATAGGAAAAAAAAAAACAAAAACAAAAACAAACAAACAAAAAAAAAACCCAACCCAAAACCTTCCTGTACTGCAGAGAGTAGTTTTTAAGGAATGAAAAGGAAACAAAGCCTAACTGCTATCTGACTCCACTGGTTTTATCTACCTTTTGCATCTTGAAAACTTTCTACTTTTTTGACTTGATCTAGCTCAACTACCTGCTAATACAAAATCATTCAGGACAGCTTATTATCATCATCAATATTTCTTAAGACTACTCTTCCTGTGTTTTTTTTCCAGAAACTATGTTAGAGAGCTGTTGAGCTGTGTTAGTGGACTATCCCCAATGCAGCCCAGCTGCTTAGGATGATGATGGAGAAAACAGGGATGGGTGCTACAGCTGCTTCTGGCTCCTGTTTCTCTCTTTCACTTTTTACAGTTCTAAGTAATGAAGCAATGCTCTCTGCATGATTAAAAAAAACCAACCACAAACACACACAGAAGTCACCTAAAGCTCTAAAATAAGAGTAATACGTGCTGATAATAAGAAATAGCAATAGTGTTCCTGTATTAGCAACATCTTTACATTTCAACTTGCTTAGGCACAGAGCTGCGAAAGATATGCAGTATATAAATTTAACTGTTGGAACCATTAAGTCTGATTTACCTATAACAGAAATGGACTGCTTTGGAGATTTCGTTTCATGAAAATTATCTTTTTACTGAAGAAAACATTTACTGACAAAATGTCAAAAGGAGTAATAAATTGACAAAGAAGAGTGTGAGTAGCTTTTGTGACAGTTGCAGTAAATTCTGGTTGGCGCAGCAGTATGAAAACAAATGATCTTGTCCTGGTGCTCACTCCGGAGACAAGATACAGTTCATGTGGCAAAAAATGTAACCCCAAATTTGTATCTTTTTCATTAAAATTTATGTCAGTACTGCTGCTCCCTTAGGTTCCATTTTTTAAAAACTTTCTCCCTCAGCTGCACTTACACTGAATTATGCTGTAAATACTCTTGTTCTGGTCAAGGAAAATCCACATAAACTTTTGGTCCCAATGGCTAGGCTTCCAAGACATGTAATAAGACACTATCTCAAAAGGGGAGAATGTTGAATTTACATAAACTTATGAGAGGCGTCCACTTAACAGACATTATATTTCTATGTGTATTTTTTATGAAAAAGGCTTTCCTATACAAGAGTATTTCACCTGGAAGAAATCATTTCAGTGCTCTGAAAAATCCCTCAGTCAAACAGAACTTCTGCTCGCCTAATCCAGAATGATACAATAAAACTCTTTAGAAAAAGACACAGAGAATATTTATGAAAATGACTGGAAAACTGAATATATTTCATACAAGGAAAGACCAAACTGAGTAACAGACATCACATTGGGAAAGACCGAATGACAGGGAAGGAAAATCTCATAGAGATGAGACCTATGTGAATAATGAGTGATTACTCACAGTTTCCCCATACAAAAGAACCATTTAGTAGTCCATGAGCTTTTCAGGCAAAAACATTTTAAAATTTTTTTATTTTTTTTTTTCTTTCACAGAGCCAACAGTTAAGTTGTGAAATTCAGAATCACAGGATACTGTGCAGGAAAAATTATACACATGTTCAAAATCTAGACAAATCTGGGGAAAGTATGTTCATCAAGGAGCATAAGACCGCAAACCTGAATTGAATCTGTCTTAAAAAGTACCCAAAACAATTGCTAAAACAGGCAAAAATGAGACTAATGCTGAAATTCTCCTGCCACTTGCACTACTGGATTGATAGCAACAGCAAAGTGGAGTAGTGATTGGTGTGTTTGATATTCTTGTTTTCTTACATTGGCTTTTCACTACCTTATCTTCCCATCATCTTTTAAAAAACTGGTAAAAATAAATATTTTTCTTTTTAACATGCATGGAGATCTGTGAATTAACAGCACTGTACAAAAACAGTCAGAAGAATAGCACTGTATATGCATGAAGATGCTTCTGTATGGAAGAAAACACAAGATGAACAGTACCCTGAAAACTAGATGTTATTGAATATCTAATATTACAAATACCTGCATAAACTTAATGCCTTTTTCTCCTCTTGTGTCGTATTGCTGCAGAAAAAAATTCTCAAGATTTAAGAGGCTCAGTAAAAGAGCAAATCCTGAAAATACAGGATTGCTTTTGCAGGTTTGCCTCCACTGAAATCCAACAGGGTTATGCAACAACACTAGAAAGAATTGTTCTGATACATTTACTGGCAAAATGGCAACTAGAATGTATTTTATAAATATTTTGCACAGGATTTATGAAAAGATGGAGAGCATTAAGGAAATAATTCAGAAAATAACAAGCATGAATACTTTTGATCTGAAGAGCACTTATAAGGCCAAAGACTGCATTGTATTCATTGTACTAAATTACTCAGAACCAGGAGACAAATTGTAACTGAAGTCTTGTAAAGATAACATTGCTTATATTGTTGCTAAAAAACTAACCAAAAGGTGTTCATGAGGTTTCTTAGTTTTTTACCAAAGCCCCAGTGTTTGAATAATGAAAAACTGTGTCTCCTTGCTAAAAAGGAGGAAAATGCCTTAAGGTTCTATGTGGCGGTGGGTCTGAGAGGGATGGAATTTTTTTATAAGCAGCAGTTCAGCAACTCCAAATACATCTCAACCTACTGTACTTTCCCTTTTCCCCCAAAAACCACATTTGTTATTTGGTCTGTTAAAGCGTAAGTCCACTGAAGGCTTTAGGAAAGGCGGCTTGCTCCCATAAACTGCAGTTTAATTTATTTCACAGCAAATTTCAGAGCAGGCCATTCAGGATAAACCCTTCCCTAAAGCTGAGCTTCACTCATGGTGAAAAATATGACCAGTTCAGTTGGTATGGTTGCTAGGCTAGCATGCAGCAAGGGAATAAATTAGCTACAAAATAGTCAGAGTTTGAAGCTTTTGTGCACCTCTGAAATATCAATAAGTAGCGTTCCGTAGTTCTTGAAAAATGATGTGCTTGAAACAATGCCCCCAGGAGGCCACTGCCCTATACATTATGTAAGTCGTATTGAGCTCTCTTTGGCTAACCTTAAGCATGGGCTTAAAAAACATTTCAGAATAATATTGCCCTTCTGAAAAATAATATATTAAAAAAACCCAAAACAACCCAACCAAAGAGAGCCAGGTTGTTTATTTGTCAATGAAACCTAACAGTGTCACTGTAACTTTAGGACCTATTTGACGATATAAATCTGAGAAGCTAGACAGGGATGCAGCTTAGTAAACTGGATTTTTCCCCTTTATGAGGAACAGGGGGGCTTAGAGTTGCTTTGGCACCTGAAGAACGTGCAGGACGGTGGGCAGCAGGCTCACACTAAGGTTGAACTGCCAGACTTAGGATTTCAGGCTTCATCTACAATGGTTAAATCTGCCTCAAAATCCCATAGATGTAGTTTGAAGAATTGCTGCTATCCTTTAACCAAGGCAGGCCTTCATCACCCACCCTGCTGCATCTGTTCAGCTTTCTGTCAGAGTAAATTTGGTTTGGGTGAATATTTGTTTGTTTTCCAGATTAAATCTTCAGAGATTGTGCAAAGGAAAATGGTAGAGCAAATACTGAAGTAAAGGCCACAACCAGAAAAAAAAAGCTGCCCCTACAAAACAACTCTGCCCCATGTTCAGCCAACACTCCTTCCTCTGGGGGGATAGTATCTTCCTTTCCTGATTTTGAGCAAGAACAGGGAAAACATGTGGACTGTACCTGCCGTGGAAGGAACCTAATAATGAAAAGAAGAGACTGACCATTTCCAATATTTCAGCAGAATTTTGTCCATATGAAGATGAATACTACTTTGTAATTTCAAGGACATAAAAATCACCCTGAAATCCCCCACTGACAAAAAAGTCTGCTTTTCATCTTTCATTACATGGGCATAAACACACAAACTTAAATGTACGAACACCTCACTGCTGTGGCAGTGGGCAAAATTCAATATATATTCTATGCATCCAATCAAGATTTCTAAATAAATTGCTAAGTAATCACTGTTTCATTTTTGTCTGAAAATTAATTAATTGTTTCTGCAAATACAACTTTATGGGAGTAATTATTTTTAAATAATTTCAAAATTTACATAAAGAACATGAAGAAGTCGTTAAGCGCACATAGCGCTCAGCCTACAGGCAATCCTGAGCATCTGCAACATTTCAGTTGAGGTTAGTTCTAGCTCTGCAGATAATGTTTCCTAGCTACCATCTAGATTTAGAGCATAAAGCAACATGAAAGAAATTTCTCCTGCTTTAAAAGAGTTAAAGGGACAACTAATTTCCCTTCTAGAACTAGGCCACAGCAAACAACTTACTGGATACTGGTCCTATCCTTGCTATCCCAGGACTTCATTCTTATAAGAAGCAGCTTGAAATTATTATCATGACATGGGAAACTAAATTATCCACACTTTAAACAAAAATGTCTGCAAAGATCCTGAAAGAATGGAAAGTACTTTTTTCCTTTTATCTACTAATTTTCTTTTTCCTCCCAGTCTCCTGTCATTCCCCTTTACCAGCCTTTCACCTCTATCATTGACAGGTCAAGGCTCTTCCCTAAAGGATATCTGTACTATTTCAGAACTGAACACAGAGACAAGTCAACAAATACTGTAAATGAAAACACATATGTGGTAGCAAATCCTGAAAGAAAAGCACTGATGGCTTCTACCCTACTATGAACTGGAAAACAAAGAAATGTCATAAATCACTTAAAAGAAAAAAGGCAAAAAAACTCAAGACACAATAACCTCCTCAGATCCTAACACTTTTTATTTTTTGGATTTTGGGGGGTTTTTAAGGTAAGTTTTTGAATTCTCTGCCTTAACTAAAAAGTTAATATTAGGTTTATGTTGCTATAAAGTACCTTGAGAAATCTGAATTCAGAAAAAGTGATTGTAGCATCCAGAGTAGGTAATTGGCATATTTACAATACAGTTCTTGAGAAACAAGCCCAGAGTTACTATGCAAATCCTTGTACTTTGAAGGTCTAATGGTGATGGGCAGCCAGTCACCAGGCAGGGATTTGCATACTTTGAGTTATCTATCATTGTGATTATGCAAAGCAGACACTGTAGATAAGAGGTAAAGATGGTGTAAGCACAAAGAGAAGGGACGATGAGGCATTAGCAGCTGCAGTATATCTTTAAACTTTTTGGCAAATTTGTTACAAAACACAAATACCACAAATTCTGTGCCCACATTCAACTCCAGAGCAGTTATGTATTGCCCTTACGAACTGACATGCATTTTCAGAGCTCTGGGTCATCGTATCTCTGGGGTTATCATTAAAGAATAAATTTGGAAAAGCAGAAAACAGACACATCATTTCTGAGGACTTGGTCCTCTCTGATCTGCTCACATATGGCTAGCTGGCTGCCAGTAGTATGTTGACAGCAAATGAAGGCACAGTTGATATAAAATGTACCACTAGTTCTTCATCACTATTTCACAACTGAATGTGGTTGCTACTAGACAGTGAAGACATGCAACTCGTTTGTGTACTGAGCTATATATGTTACTACATGGCCTGTTATTAGAATTTTGGAGACTCCTTTGTAGCCTTTGTTCAATCATTTTGGATTCTGTGGACCCAGTTGCAAGATTTTCATTTTATTCACTGCACTGCCGTGTCTTAAACAATAATATAACTAGTAGATTTACAGAGCATTTAAAAATTACTTTTTAAGTATTCTAGTACTTCATTTCCAACATTTCATAAGAGTGGGACATCAGAACAAGCTTTAAAATTATGCAAAATTGGGGAAAAAATTTTTAAATCAGACTACAGGCTTTGCACCAGAAGTGTGCTTTGAAAATGGAATATTATAAGCATTTGTTATTTCATTTTGCTGTTATTGAACAAGTGTAATTATTATTAATATGTAGGTAGTTTCTAAAATTATTTCTTGTTCTTCCAGATGCATTTGGGCATAAAGCCATAGTTTACATTGCCAGAATTTACACTACATTTTTTGGTCTGCATTTTTTAAATTGCTGTATATGTGAGTATGAACAAGGAAGCAGCTTTCTGATAAGTAATTGGGGTTTTTCTGCATGTGCGAAAGATTGTGTACTACTAAGCACTATATGGATTTTTCAGGCATCATTCAGTAGCATTTATCCTCAGTTTAATATTACTCCTCTGTCCACAATCTTTAAGAACTGTTTTTTGTGGAAGAAAAATTTACTGTTAGTCTTTCATAATGAGAAGGAAATACGATGCTCATATTATCTGACCTCCGAGAAAAAAAAATGGGTCATATGATTATTAAATTACTTCTATTGCAATTCCATATCATTTTGTAAGAATGTTTTAATTACAACTCCAAGCAACAAACTTCATCATGTTAAGAGAGCTTAATTCACTTTTAGACCTGTTTTAAGTCTATTTTTCTGCTGTTGTGTTTCATATTTTGGATCAATATATACTATTGAGTGCAACATCATGGAGTATGCTACAGTGAGAAATCTCCTTCCCAGGAAGAAATGCATGGAGCAAGCAATGATTATCTTCCCTTTTTGTTACATTTTTCTTTGATGAATCAAGACTTCAGATTACAATGTCAGGGGCTTTCCCATATTTCTTCACCACATAGCACATTTTAACATATGCCTACCTTTCATAAATTCACATTAAATTTAGCATATATATATATGACAAGGATCCAAATGCCATGAAAACACTGTGCATTTCTTTTTCTTTTTTTATATAAAAATATTTATGGGAGAGAAGAACATGAAATCTTGTTCTCCATCATACACCTTGGGCCTAAAAAAACTCTTAGAAGAGCAAGTATCAAGTTATTTAAGGCCCTGTGGCATTATAAAAATGCAAAAAACATGACTGCAAACACTAAATATTTAGAACACATACAGACATTTCTCAGCAATGTTTTATAACCCCATTTTTTGCAGAATCCTACAATACACCAAACATACCTCTGCTGATGACTAATGCTATTTCAGGGGTTACTGTAATATTAACTTCTAAGCTCACTTCAATCAAAAATCTCCAGAACACTAAAGTTAAGGTAGTAGCTGAAGTCGAGTTTAGGACTTTGGAAGGGTCCATCTTCAACAGCTTCAGCATTCCCAAAGGAATCTGTATTAGTATTTTCATAATGCCAATAGCCTAATGGGTTTATAGGCAGCCTAATCATCCCATGTACTATAGACGACACATTTTAGAGCCTCCTATTGATGAAATGGTAAAAATAATAAAAACATATAATTAAACATAGCCAGTTTAACAAAATAAATGATTTGGTTGATTAAACCTCTGAAATATCCCTTGAACTAACATTACTTTAAGTTATTTATTTTATAGAACTTGTTCTGAAAAGGTCAACAGTTAATCTGATACAAACATCTCCTGGTGCTGCTACTATGTGCTGAGACAGCACTCAGCCCTTCTTAGATTATGTTCTGAGTAACACTTCTGAATCTGCACTTGTGCTGGAATTTACATGGGGTGAGAATACATTTTTATTTTGCAGCAGCGTGCAGCCTAACTTGGTGCACATATATTAATGGAAGTTCATTTGCATTGAAATGTATCATTTATCGACTAAGCCATGTTTTACCGGAAATAAACTGGGAGTCATTCAGAATGGTGGCTGTTGCTTTAAGACAATTTTTTTCCCATTACATGGCAGATGGATGGCTATAATGCCATCACTTGATATCATGCCGAATTGTAACTGTGTCATTTTGTTAGAGCCTGCTGATTTTGTATAGAAATTTGCTGTTGGATTAGGGCTTTTGCCAATCCTGGCAGAAGAAAAAGGCTATTTAATACGTCTTGAACTGCCATATGGTGTGGATAAAAGAAGTAGTTTCATGGCAATCATGAAATCTGATGCATATGAGTAAGTCCATGTGGCTTTGCCATATTCCCTGTCATATATTGCACCTGCTGCAATCAGGTATTTTACATGAAAAATGATGGTCATAGCTCTTGATCCTGGATGTACCTCAGTGTCAGAAAACAGTACCTTCTTCTGATGTTTTCAATCCACATGGAAAAGCCAACCACATGAACTGGAATGTGAAGTGAGGAAACTCCTGGCTTATGGCACAGCTGATTCAAATCATACTTCAGCATAATATTCATCCAGCAATTGGAACTTTTGGTATAATATTAACTCAGAATTTCATGGTACTTTACTAACACACATAAATCTCAGCATTCTCTTTCAGTCTAGATAAACAGAACATACTGTGGAAAGAAATAATAATATTACTTCTTCAAAATTCCAGGAAAATGCATGATCCTTAGTCTAGATCTTCCACTGTTTTACTGTGATGAATCTCACCCTGCTTCTTCATCCATTTCTGCCAGCACTGTGAGCTCAGTGATATCCACTAATATAATTCTTACCTCCTTTTCCTTCACTTCCCTTTTTTCTCCCTTACTCCCCAAAAAAGCCTAGAATAAAGCAATCAGAGACAAGAACATCTTCAACCTAACACTACAGTTTTTTCCTCCATTGAATAATGGTAAAAATTCTGGCTCCACTGTAGCTTCAGTATTTTAGCCAGTATTTTTCACGCAGCAGGCAGTCTCAAAGATGTTTTAGCAGTGAACAGATTTCCTTTAGAGTATATGTGAATGTCACCATCATGTAGAAAAACAATCATGCTAATGCTTTTAAGTACTAGAAAATTCTACTTATAACAATATCATTATTCTTATCAGTGTTCAGTTCATCAGACATACTACATCTAACTAACCTTATCACTTTAAGCATCTAATTTTCCGAATTTCAGCCTGCAGACTGGCATCCAGAAACATCAGGGTAACACACAGGCTCCCCATACAATGTGCAGGTGCTCTATTGATCAGCCTTGTAGAAACAGGAGCACTCAAGTGTGCATGTAGAGGCAAAACTTGAAACTATCTGCGGAATTTCAAGGAACACAGTGAATGGCCTGTACAGTTAAGCTGCCTTCAGCATTAGGTGATTGCTGAGCAAAAATTTTCAGGACTATAAACATAGTAAGATAGTAACTCTGTCTAGATCCCATTCTGGGCTTCTTAACTCTTTTGGGGATGTTCCTCAGGGTAGAATATAAACTGTGGAAAATTCTAATTTAGCTACCATTTTTCTTCCAGACATACTTGAAGCCTTATATTCACTTGATAAAAGGTAAAAGGCTCAGGATGTCAGCAAGATTTGGATTGTGTCATTCAAAAAAGACTTGTGAAAGGAATGTTTTCTCATAAATTTAAATTAAAATACTGTGAACAATAACTCTTCAGTTCTGTTTAAGGCAGCTTTCTAGGAGACAAAGCATAGGGCAATATGAAGGTGATGAGAAGGTGGAGACAGATCTTTCTGTTTATTGCACAACAGAGTGTGATACCTCAGCACGGCAGTCCAGACATCAGAACCTCACAGGGCACTGAATCCAAACCAATTAATCCCCAGAGGTGGTGAAAGAGTTGCCCTGACATTTATAACTTTGGCCACTCAAGAGGTCACATTCTGCTAGATCTAGATTCTTATCATAAGAATCATTTCAGCAGACTGGTTGTAGGAATAATTCTTAGTTGCACTCAGAATGAGTTCAGTTAGGAAGGACCTATTTCAATGCTAGTTCTCTGTTGACTCAAACTGGTACAGGAACGTCACACAAACATGTCACAGAAAATAATGCTAGGCAAGATGCGGCCACCAGTTGCAACCAGGAAATAATGTACATGTAAATCCTAACACAAGCATGCTTTTTCCTAGACCTCTTCTATCTTCAGGGCAGATGCTAAACATTACATTTTTTTGCACAAGAAAGATATGAGACATCAATCAAAAGACAACACCTTACATTAGGATACATTCGATAACCTGTCACTCAGAATCTAGGTCTTGTGGGAATATCCCTGTCTTCAGAAAGCATGTGGGCAGTGTCAGGTTAGTCAGCTTGTCCTGGTCAAACCCCCCACACAGCTTTATCACAAAAACTAGGTCCAGCCTTACACAGCTAGAATCAGCAATGATTAATGAAATATTTGTTACAATGTTGTCAGTACATAAGCACAAATGTCCAGCAGTATTTTCTAGCTGGGATCCATTTTAAAAAAGCCAGCAGATTCTCAGGAGGGTTAAAGATCCTAATGGTGTTTGGAGAACTGCGCTGACAACATCATACCTATGTCATGGCACAGTGTACGCACTGCTCTGTGGCATGAGTGTCCTGGCCTTACAAAACTGAAGTTCCACAGCCCCTGCCTAATTTGGGCTAGGTTGAATCTAAGATTAAGAGATATTTTATAGATCTCAAGAAAGATCAGTTAAGAAGCCATAAAGAGAGGGTAAAGAGACAAACCATGACAAACTATCAGTATGGTTATGTGTGTGCTTAAGACACTCCTGTAGCTGTTCACCTTATTCTACTTTGCTCAAAATCTGCTGCTTGTTCTTACAACTTCTCACAACTAGAAAAGTCCAAATTATAACATAAAACAATATTGGCCATCTCTCAAGGTACATCAGCTCTTACTGCTGCTAGGATTTTCTCATCTACATCTTCCTTATATCCAATGTGTTGGATTTAGTTTAGCAAACAACTTTGCTGGAAATTGCTTTGTGTGCATTGCGTGTTTTGCTAAGTGATATTTCCCCAGAGCTGGCAGATCACTCCATAGCAGCAGATGTGCATGTTTTACAAAATCACTACCATAAGGAATAGCATAATTATATTTACTGCTGTTTGTTACTGCACCACATATCGAATAGTAGGGATACTGGTACAATTGAGACTCACCAAGAACTTCTTTTCTTCCTTGGCATAATATTCTTAATTACCTTCTTTCCCTCTAATTGCAGGTAAAGATTACCTGCTTGCTACTAAGCTTTTCTTGCATTATAAGCCAAAATGAGGGCCTGCTGAAGACAACTGAGGATATGTCACAAGTATCAGAAGACTTTGGATTATATCCTTTCAAGTTTTCCACCTGCCTTAAAATTTTACTCTAATACTGGTTTCTAAAAAGGTTAAAATTTTGTAACAGAACATGCACTTCTGACAGACTATCCTGCTAAATTCAGTGATATTCATGCATTAGTACATGAAGTTCTGCAGGTATTTAAAGTTTATTATTGAAGAACTGACAAAAACCTTTTGTGTTATTTTTATGTTCAGGACCAAAGGGAATTAAAAAGGCAGGAAATACTGTTCAGGGAATGATAAAATTTCAAAAAGATTTTATTGAAAACATGTTGCCTGAAACTCTCCAAAAGCTATTTATTTGATAAGTGTTCTTGTCCTTTTCATTTCTGATATGAGAATACATATGCTGATTTCGTATTCTTTCTCATTTAAATTTAAATTGTTGCTCCATTAGTCCTAGATACGTTGTGAATTGGTAGCCTTTTGAAATCTTATTCTATTTTCCACATGTACATGGGGCCAGAATAGCCATTTTTAGATTAAAGGAAAAGAAAGAGAAGAAAAAATATTGCAAGGAATTAAAATTACTTCAGTTCTCAAAATGGCAGTGCCATCTACCAGAATAGCTTCTTAGATATGTGTAGTATATCTTTAAAAACCAAGAAATATAGACGACAATATAGAAATTTATTCCCTTAGGAATGTCCTCAAACTCTTGGGCACTCTAATTACAACACAGTGTCCTGGCTGATCTGTCTTACAACACGTCTCAAGTTTACACCTGAGAAAGCATCTGGAAAAAGTTTGTTCTTTCATAAACATGAGAGCTGAACATCATCATCTCTGTACCTGTTTTCTGGGGTAACTACTGCAAAATGGAGACTGGTAAGGAATGAAATACTGTACTGCAGGACTGACATCCATACTATGCATTAAGTAAGTAAACCCTCTATGCGTTTGATTGAAGTACAGAAAGAACTGAGCCACTGTTTTTCCTTTAACCAGAGAGCAACTATGTGGTTCCATTAGTCAACTATTTAAAAGACAGCGATTGCTACAACTCCTTCAAAGAATCCTTTAGTGTATTAGTGCTTACAGAAGGTTAATAATTTAACATTAGAATGTTCACTAACATAATACCACAGTCATGCATAAATACGAGCACAAAATACTGCTAATGGATCTTGACTCCGTAATAAATCTCACAGATAAAATCAAGACCAGCCGTATTAAGTCTGTGTAATGTAACATTCAGCTTTTTAATGCCTATGTTTTGGATATGTTTAAAATTCCAAAACAGATATAGTTTTATTTCAACATAAAGAAAAATATTACATATCACACTTCTGAACTACCAGTGTCTAAATATCAAGGTACCTCAGAATTTCTAATATTAATTTTTCCTCACAAGAGATAATGAAGACATCAAGTCCTACTATCTTGATCTAAGTCTGGGACCAGAGATATTCTGTACTGTGCTGACCAGGACCTTCTGAACCTCCCTGCTCCTTCGGATAACTGTAGCTGGAAGATGATCACGTTCTTCTAAGAGAACCAAAACATATTTCACAAAAAGACTCTTATTTCACCTTCTTTAACAGTGCCTTCCTACTTCAGCTCTGCCACACATTCTCCCATACACCAAAGTTTATAGTTATAAAAGTATCAAGTCATAAGTTTACACAACTGATGTCTGCTTTGTAGAAATAAATGGTTTCATAAGCCTGCAAATTATTATCTGAGGAGAAGAAATCAAAGGAGAAAAGATGGAGACGAAATGTGATGAACAAAGAAATTTTAAGAGAAGTTCTTACTTATGCCATTACCCTTCTCTAGGAAGTGGAGGTACTATCTATTTTTATCTTTGTGATATGCAATTTTCTTTGACTAGCAGCAGTATCAGCAGCATAACATAACGTGATCCTCTCAAAAATTCATGTTTTTTTCCAAATAAGCAAAATCTGGACAAGAATGTACAAGAAAATTAAAAAGCTCATTTGACTTAAATGCTTTTCATCTTTCCATTATCTTTCCATTATCCAAAGGTTTCCAGTTCAATAACTGTCTCATCATTTTGACTTGCTTACTTATCTACTTTTTTTTGTATTAATATTCTATTTTTAGAATAGAATGGCACTAAGGAAGTAAACAAAATTAGAACACAACTAATACCACTCTTTTTTGTGTCCTAAAACTCTGCTCCAAACTTCCAAAGACCAAAGAACCTTAGAAAAAAAATGGACCATTTTTAATAATATTTTTATTATTTTATAGTTTTTACATTAAAGCTAAGTAAAACTCAGGAGGTTTTTTACATCTCAGTGACTTTTAACTCAGTAGTTAATCTTTTGTTTAGATTCTCACTTCACTGTTATTGTTGCAATATATCAAAGTTAGTGTCAAGAGAATAATTCTGCATGGTGGAATCTAGAGAAAGGATTTATATAAATCTGAATGAATCTCAACCAAAAGGTGCTGAATGTCTTTAAACCTTAACAATAGGCTTTGGGTAAAGCCCATAAATCCCATGGAAGCATTCTTACTGCACCAGAGAATTCTGCATTAAGCCACACATCTTCTCTTTTCTTCCCGTTCAGAATCCATGAAACAAAGCAGAAGGCTGATTGTTTAACTGATGGAAGCCCAGCTAGAAAAATCTGTTTGTACGGCTGAATACCAAGAACTCAGTAATGAGTAAAAAGTCAGCTAGCTATATAACAGGTGTTGGACTTCTACAGATTTCAGATATCTGGAGATTGCAGTGCTAGTTGCTAAAAATTCAATTTAACTGGTCAAACAGTGAAAAGATTTAATAAAGTCTAACAATTAGATATAATGCATATTTTGTTTTTACAATATAGTAGTACTACTATAATGAAGTATGGTTTCCACGTAATTAACTTTTTTGAATCTGGAAACTAATTTTAAAGTATTACAACTCAGTATTTTTAACTGCTTTTACTTTGATACTGAGTAGCCTTCTTTATAATTTTGTGAGAAACAATATTTAAGTATTTATTCCCTTCATTATATGACTTTGAAGCAATTAACCAAATAAAACATCTACTTATAAAAGATGTGTTTTTTACAAGCACAGATAATGGTGCTCAGGTATTTCCATAATTATGATATTGATAGCCATGAACTAAATGAAAGAGTTTTTGGAAAAGAAATATCACATTAACCTATGAACCAGAGGAAGCTTTGCTTTTTCTGAAAGTAGCCAGTTAGCAAAGACTGAGGAAAGTTATAGATCTTCTAGATACATAGAATAAAAGATTCATACAGTTTTTATCACTAAAAAATAAAGTACATGCAATGTATGTTTGCAGTATGGATGCAACAATTTCCTTAAATGCCAGCACCTAGAAAACTCTGGAAAAATGAAATATTAAAACTAAAATTCCTAAATCTGTCAGCTAAGAGTATCACTTTATCATTTCCATTTTCTTGCTTGGCAATGAGGACAACTGAAAAACTCTTGAATGAATTCTTCTCTCCTGTATTTTGAAATTAAGTGCCTCCATCTTCCATACTGTCTAAATGCTTAGAGATGCTATTCCAGAGAAAGTCTAGCTTCAGTGTTACAATTCTGAACACACAGAAAATAAGTCAAACTAAGAACTGCAAGAAACTCAGGTTTACTTAGAGAAAATGGAGTATCCCACTTAAAAATTAAGTAGTTTCTCTTGAGCATGTGCAATCCCTAACTTCCAAATATCAACAACTTTATCCAAGTTGTGTGGATTTGTAAGTAGAATATAAAAGGTGCTTCTCTCTTCTCATGAAACATCAAGTGTTTGCTCTAAAATATAGCAGTACCATATGTTTTTTCAAATGAAATCTTTAGCACTGAAAAGCAATGACTTTTCCTTGTCTCGTTCTGAACCTTTTTTTGCAAAGCAAAGTAGATCTGATAAAACAATGGAGCAAACCACAAGTATAGAAAATTCTATCCCCACGCAGCAAACACTGGTAAACTTAGAGGCAATTGAAAATGTAACACAAAGAGAGAACACTCAACAGTCTTTAAATGGGGAAATCTTCAATGTCTCTCATCTGTAAACATCTCTCATGTGTATAAGAAAGCATAAATTTAATATTCAAATAAAATTTATAGTCTAAATTATGTTAGAAAAATTACTGGATACCCCATTAAACAAATTGGCCAGGTTGACCTTTATCAACTTTTAAAAAATATATTTATATTATATTCTAATTCAGAATAATTTTTAATGTGGAATGTTTCTTGAAAACACATTTAAGTTCTTCACTGGGCCTACTGCTGAGATAAAGTCACATCTTAATTATTCAGAACAGCCCAGAACACATCACCTCCTGTGTTCTTGTCCAGAAAAAGAACATGTCAGAGGGCAGTCTAACTTCCACAGCCTTCCTTATGCTAAATCTAAAATCAATCATGCTTGCAGCTAATCAATTCAACACTTCAATTCAACAGCTTCAAATAAAAATCAAATTCCTTACTTTCACTATGAATTAGACAGATTTAAATAAGACCTTCTTTCAGAAAACTCTATAATTTTTAACACTTTAAAAGATGGAAAAAAATCATTTAACCTCCTTCACTCAGCAGTGTGGGAGGGCATGGGGGAGCTGCAGCAGGGCGCTGCCGACTGCTTCTCTAAAGATCAGCTCATTTCAATGACTCTACATTCAGCAGCTGCAGACAAACCACAGGTATGGAAACAATGCTGTTTGACACTACTATAAACCTAACCAGTGCCTGCTGTATAAACAGACATAATGGAAAGAATGAAAACATCCAAGAATACCCATTTTCCTATATGTTCATCACCCAAGTGCATTTGTAAGAATGATGAAGATGATGCTAAAGGAAATGTATGTGCTTAACACTACAGTCAGACTGACATTTCTAAAAACAAACCTAAATGGAAATATTTGTAGAACTTTTTCTTAAAAAAATAATAATAAAAGAAAGGCATTTTCACTAAAACACAAGCAAGAAAACAACAAATTTTAAAACTTTTTCAGTGAGAAAAATATCCTTCTAATGTTATCAGAAACCAGTTACTTTTAAGTGACTGTAGGAGTTTTTGTTCTTACTGGAGTCAAGCAAACTTGGTTACAAGACACAGAAAATGAAAAAAATCCTCATGTTTTTCAGGTATTCTTCAAATTAACAATCAAAGATGATAATGCCTTGGAATACAAGTATTTATATACACTATATGCATGGGTTTTTTTTTTTTCCAAATTACCTTTTCCCTATCTATTGGAATTCGTGCAATATACAGCATGTGATAATACTTCATCATGCACACATAAGTAAACACTAACAATAAAAAGGCTCCTCACAATTTTCTTATTTTCTAAAACATCTATAAAGTAATTTATCATACTATAAAAAATGTATTTTATATAAGCATTAACTTCTGTGACCTCTCAAGAGGCAACCACAACTTTATAGTGTAAAGATACAACACTTCAACTGGAATGTTGTAATATACAAGCAGAGAACTAAACATTCAAAGTAACTTTTTGCATTATCATTTGTTTGTCACAAAATGATGAATTTGTTTGAAATAGGTTTTCTGTTGTTATTATATATAATTTGTCATAAGTTTAGGAACTATATCGGCAGGTGAATGTCCTTCAGCCTTCAGATTACAGGCATAAGTTACAAACTTTGGTAAGCAAGACATAGTGGCATTTCATCCATTGATCCAGGAGGAGTTCGAAAATAATCTATCTTTTGGCTCTTTATAGCTTTCTGAGTCAATCTCTCTCCAACAGCTGGGAACAGTAACATCCTCCTTCTCACTTTAATGTAGCTTGTTATCTTTTATTTGCTTTCTCTTACTCTTTTTAAGAGTTCTTTCTATCCTAAGCCTCATCAAGATTTTCACAGAAATTCCAATTTCTAATTTAGCTCATCTCTGTTAAAATGTCTCCCTTCACTCAGCATAATACTTAAGGAGTTTCAAGAATTCAGGAATTCCTGAGGAATTCTATGTATTAAAATGATACAAATTCAAAAAATGTAGGTAACATCTCACTCAACCTTCAGTGTTCATGGACATGTAAAGCAGCAGGTTTTACTCCCAGCCCCTTAGGACATGGGTAGCCATTTACCTTCCCTAATATTTAGAAGTGAACTGTGAAATCACTGGCCATAAACAGATATGAGAATTAGGCAAAAAGAACTAAGACCAAAAAGTTACAAAACTCAAGGGAAATAAATTTCAAAAGAAAATAATGACTTACATTTCTGACCTGAACCACCGCTTCTGTAAGATAGGGTTCTGGAACCCACTGTCTTCTGGAAGATAGTCTAGTTCACTAGACCTTTCACTTGACACCGACACAAATTGCCCTGTGCCCTTCATGTTAGGAAAACCACATTAGGAATGACAACTAAAAAATCAGAAAAATCAGTTGTTTCAAATTGTATGCAAGGAGAGCTGATGCAGCTCATGGGATCCCTTGAGTAGACGTATACCTGTAACAAGATAAGTATACATTTAACTCAAAACTACAGAAGGTGAGTAAATAAAAGTAATACAATAGCTGAGGAATTGTTATCTTGACGGGTTATGACAGCCACACAGCAACAAGCTTCCTGCTATCCAGGAAGGCCCAGATATCCACCTCATTCTTGTGATACACATTTTCTGGAAAAAAAGGCAAGATAATTTCCAGTTGCATAACTATGTAAGGCTTGGAGGTGGGAAATCAGTCCAGTAACACAAGAATAGCTATACATATAAAAATTGGCTACATATCTTCTGAATTAATACATAATACAATTCCTTAGACATAAATAACATTATAATCTAATCTACATGGCCTAGGCAATAACAAATACTGTGACAAACTGTCTCCTGATCTTATCAATGGGTTGCTTCAAAGATTATCACTATAGCACAGACAAGAGTGTAGCAGTTTGTCTACATCACTGCTGGACCCCAAACCACCTACACAGCCTTGCTGAGAAAGTGCATTACACATATTATTTTGAGATACATTGCAATGGGATGAACTTCCTTTTCAAATCTTCAGCTTTCAGGAACATGAAAGAACTGAGTTCACATAGATTTGCATTTTTCAGAAGTCAGCAATGAAAGCAAACCTGTACTATGAAACTATTGAATTTCACAGCTGCTTTTTCACAAGCCACACTATATCCAAAGCTGAGTGATTTATGTGTACATGCAGACGCCACACAAAACCTGTGGAAATGAATGCCAGCTATAAATTCCCATAACTATCCTGACACTGAGATCTCTCAGAATCTGAACAGTAATTAATTTCATAAAAAGATAATTCCCTGCTGCATATAAGGTTTCTATTTGGAAATAAATGCATCCAAAAAACAAAGTGAACTGGGTGCAAGATATGAGTGTTCATGTTCAAAATGCAAAGGTAATTGATGGAGTTAGCACTTTACTATCTTTGGTAACTGCATTTGATTTCAGCCTCAAGTATCCCATTAAAAGTCAAAAGAGGTGGCCTGCACAGGCAATGAAGGACCTCAATGCCTTTTACCGATGAAAGTTCACACAAATGTTTCCTAAAAGATAACATATCTTTAGCATGTAATATGTAGATTAAATGACACCAATCTGGAACAGGAAACATTGAATATTTTTCTCTAGAGAATGAATGAACATGGTCCACAGTGAGACGTTTTAAGTAGAAATTAACATTGAATGGTTTACTTACCAGCTCAGCTGCTAATTCACTGCAAAGACCGTGACTCAGCAATGTATCCCTTCTTAAAACAGCTTGCATGCTGTCTTGAATAGGTATGGCCTGAAATTTTTCTATTTTTCAAATTATTAGTAAAGCAAAGTCCTGTAAACATCTTTTCAATCATTCTTTTCAGTTTGCTTGGGTAGTTATCTGTTTACATTGAGCATGCTATTTCTTTCCTGTTACATATATGGCTTGTGAGATTTAATTCCGAAGTGATTCATAAATAAGAGGGAACAAAGTCCATTTAAAAATATGAAGTGTTGTAAAGTATTAGAATAATTGATGCTGCCTTACAATAGTTCATTCTCCAGCATTAAAATAGTTGCACACAGATGTATGTATATTCTCTCTGTGTAGGCCTCACAGTCAGGGATATTAGGTGTACTATGTATAAAATAAAGAAAACCCAGCCTACGACGTGAAAACTAGTCAGTATTTTATTCCAAAATTCCTGCATGAGAAGGCATTTTACTGGCTTTACTTACAATTATTTGTACGTATAGCATCCAGAGGAAGGCATTTCATACCTTACTAATAGCAGTTTTGTAAATTCCTCTAGAAAGCTAAAATTTAAGCATTATCCTTCTGCATGGGAGTTATGCCTCTTTTTATATATATTTTGCTCTAGCAGAAGAATCTTTCATTAATGCCTACCAACACATTCAGTTCATTAATTCTGATTCTGTAAATAGGAATGAAAAGAAGTTCCTCCACAGAGACCCCTTTTTAAAGGCAGTATCTCCCATCTGTGACTGTGTGTCAAATTAAAATCCGATAGTTGTGAATTCATATGTGAACTGAAGCCTTAGGCAGCACACGTGCACATCCCAGTAGATGCCCTTACACTCCACACATACACAACGTCATTGAAGGATTTTTAGCAAAATGGCACTGCCCAGAAGCAACTATACTAAACTCAGATGGGAAGTTTTTTCCCCTAATGCTTTTGACACTGCTGGTACCTAACTAGTCTCTGATTTAATCAAGACCCTTACTTTAATGACATTTAAGGTCATTAGAATTCCCTTGTCTGAATACACACAGTCAGTACCACATCAGATGCCTTATGGATCCCTTACCACACCTGAAGGCATGGGTCTATTGTCAGTCCTGCACTGAATGTGCTGGCCTGACAGGGATATCTCAGGGGATCAGGTGTATAATTCAGCACCACAACTGTGTTGCAGCACCTAAATAACTTCAGAAATATAACAATGTCATATCAATTCAAATCAGAGTAATAAAGTTGGGGCCATTAAATAAATGCAACTTGTATTGCCAATTTCCAATTTGAAGATCATATTCCCAAAATACATGCAAATAGCTCGGTACCTTGTTTATTCTGCAGCTGTCAATATGGTAAGGTGCTCCCCTGACTAACACACAGATTCAGTATGCTGTATTGCTAAGGACTTCTCTGGCAAGTTGCTATATACCTTACAACGAGTTAGACTGGAAAACTGGGAAGGCAAATAACTGACAATAGTGAGGCAGTTGGATACGACAGTGAATAAGCCATAGAAATAGCTGGCAAAAAACAAAGTTTCTTCATTCCGACTGGGTACTGGAAAAGCTTAAAGATTTATTTTGAGTCATCTCAGTTTTAATGGTTTTCTGCGGTCTCTTCAGGTTTGTTTGTTTGTTGCTGGAGTTTTTATTATTATTTTTATTTCCATTTTTGGCATGCAATCTTGATGAGGGATTTTAACTGCAAGGTGATTAGTCTGTGGAAAAGTAGTGGCTGCAGATCTCATAACCATAGCAGCAACATAAAAGTCCGTTTGGAAAAAACAGATTTGAAGAAACTTCCCTCCATCAGGATAAGATTTATAGTGTGAATTTCTGCAATATATTTATGGTGATACTTTCCCTTTCACATATGCACAATTTAGCACTGAAGTTCAAAAACTTGAGAAATGGAACATATTTCAGGTCCAGCACAGTTCTCCTCACTCTTTCTCCCTAAATTGTTCATCTTGGCTTTTTCAGTAGATCTATTAGAAGCTTTCCAGTACAAATATTATCAAAGGTGCTCCAAATATACTGTGTAACTAAACACACAAGGAGCACTCATATTTGAAACTGAATACTATAAACCTAAGGTTGAAAGACTTTAAACGTCTAAGAGCAGCTGTATTTGAAAATTCTGGCAATTTCAACCTCATATATCAAAGTCTTAGGAATCATTCTACCAAAAGAACTCACTTCAGGTCTGGAGACAAAATTACCTATTACTAATTACATAACTGCAATATACAATTGTGGCCTCAAATCCGACAGCAGAACATATATATGAATTTTATACTACAAAACCATAATTACCAAACTTTTATCAAAACCAGATGCCAAATAGACCTGTTAGCAATATTACAATTCAAAATGTCCTTCCTGCAGTATTTCAGTCCAAAGGTGTGCAAGCTCTGTTTGTGAGGAAAGCTCACAAACATATCAAGCTCTATTGAATACTGTAGAGAATAGTGATTAGAATAAACCTATGCAGTGAGCATCTTCATTATTACAGTAAGTCATAAAAAGTTGGTGTTATGCCAACCAGCTCACCAGGAATTAATCTGAGAAAAGCTTTTGGTTTTCTGAGCATTTGTCGTCATATCAAAAAAAGGTTCAGAAAATTTTAGTCCAGCTCAAACTCCCTCTATTATGGGAATCTTGGACACAGTCAGGTTTCTGCTAGATGGACTTTGATTATAAATCTTTGTTTGGTGAGCTTATAGATAATTCTGATTGTCCAAAAATTACAGATCACAGTAACTGGGCAGGTCTACCAACTATAAATACACACTACAGCAGAAATTTTGGCCCATGCTCTACTTTCCTTGCAGGATGGAAAGAACGTGGTTTATCTGACACCATACTAACCACTGCAGAATTAATTTGCCATGTAGTCACATTCTGAATCATCACAAAGAGATGACGAATGATTATCCATTAAATATTCATTATAAAATAGTTTTGTGGCCTGAACATTTGTAATGGTGAGGATATCATGTTCTCATTAATATTCATAGGTGAATTTTGTCTGAATAACTAAAGATTGCAGGAAGCTGCACAGCATGGAAACATGAGTGTAGGTTTAAGAACTAGGCATAGAGCCTTTTCCTTTTCACATCACTCTTTGATACTAGTCTTGTAGTAGTTTCATCAATTAGCACTTAAAAGTCCACAATTCTTAACAACAGTATCTCTCATCTGGTTGTTTTACGTGCAAGGAAGCTGCAGAATTTGCTGTACAGTTGCACATGTGCACACATGAGGAAATTATGAATAAAATATGTGATCTCCTTTTACAACTTAATGATGGACAGCACAAGTTTTTAAATTCAGAGACTTGGCTTACTGGATTTTCTAGGATTGACAAATATGGTCTACAGACCCCACTCAACTATATTTCTCTGTGGATGCAAATGTCTACAAAATCATTGTGTCAGAAGACCCTCCAGAGACTTTCACAAAGCTGAACTTGCCACTAAGACTCTCCAATGAACTAGTAATTTTGGCTCTGTATTTCTAGTTGCTCCCTGTTTCCAGAAGAAAAGCAATAATTAGAGCAACCAACGACTGTCTTTTGAACTTCTCCACTAATCCCAAAATAAACTGTTAGGACAGTGCCAGGAAGCTGTAGTGATAATTCTGCTGTCAGTCTGATGCAGTCCTTCAGCAATACATTCACATTTAAGAGATAAATTGTAATCCCGTAAGGAGATATTGCTAATTACATTTTAGGAGCATAATTTTATATCCATTCTTAAATCTGAAGATAAACAGTTCTCATAAGATCACCAAATATTTGAGCTACAACTGGAATCTGTGTCACCTTCAGAGGTGTTCTTTATTATTTATGACTGAATCTCTTCTGCTAATACATCACTGGTACACCACTTGCATTTTCATCACTGTTCTGAGGCACCTAGTAAATCATGCCCACTTTTCTCATACTATTCTCTGTTCTCAAAACCTGAATTAAATGTGAAGAATAGAAACTGCACTCGTGCACTCATAGAAGCCCAATACAATCATAACTCAAATACTTTCTCGCAATTTTTCTATTAAAGTAAAACTGGCAAACTTGTGACTCATCAAAGCAATTTTCTGATACAGTACTCTGAATCATTTCCACTGGGAGACTGGGCCATTGGATCCACCACCAACAAATGAGGATGCAGCCTGCAAACATATCAGTTAATAGATATTTAATCAAATGGAAGCACTTCTCATTGGCATGTACGGTGTTCTTTTTGAATCTAAAAGGCTGATTTGTATCCTCTTCAGCCCTTTGCTAGCATTGCTTTCCTCAGTGGAGCTCTCTGGAGCAGAGACACCACGTGGCTGCTGCAGCAGCTTGAAAAAGGCAAACTGTTGAGAAGATGATCACTTGAACTGCATGCCCCGTGCCGCTCACCACCACATGGGGCCTGATTCTAAGCAATGAGCACAGTTCAGCACAGCTCAGCCAGTTTGGCTCATGCCTTTCTCCAGCTAAACAAACAAGGAAAGTGGGCTGAAAGAAACAAAATGGTCAATGGTCATTTGCCTCCAGCTTGTCAGCACCAAGCATTGCCTCAGGATACACTTGCCCCAAAGAAACTTGCCGTGTTAAATATTAGAAGAGTGATTACACTCTCAGGCAACAGTTGACCTAGTATTCCTGCGTCTATAGCTTAAGAAACAACATTGAGAATGTATGAAAAAAATCTAGAAGATAGGCTGAACATTCAGGGTAGATTTTAAGAAGTTGGTATCAATGCATGCCTTGCAAAAAACACGTACAAGTTACACGTACAAAGACTGCATAGATAAAATGTTGCTCACAAAATAATTCATTAGATGAGAAGAGACATATGTGCATATTTGGTGTGTATTTTCATGACAGCTTTTGAAAATAGGACATCTGCTGAGAAAGCTGCTCTTGACAGGAATGAGGATAATGTATCTACTAATATATCACCTCACTAAAATGCATCACATATTATTCATCTCTAAAGACAAATTGATGGTCAGCCAAATAGGAATCTGACTTCCTAAATACAATTATATTTTTTACTTTTCCTTTCTGGCATCTGATTGTCCACTTCATTCCACAGGGAAGGCAAAAACATTACAGAACTCTGAAGAGTCAGTTAAACAACCTGATGAAAAGACTTCAGGCTAAGTTTATTGGTGCTCAGAGCAGACTTGAACTACGAAGTGATTTTTTTTCAATTAGAGAAGGATCTAAAAAAGACAATTGAAAACACTTAATTCCAAGTATAAAGTTAAATAGGTTGAGGAGGGGAAGGAAGAAAAAAAAAAAATCCCCCAAAGTTACTGAAATTACAGTCAACACTTTTACTTATGTGTCTAAGATAACTGAATTTGGATTTGGATTAAATGAGACAGGAACTATATGTTCCTTCAACATCAGTTGCTGATAAAAGTGCACCCACTGGGGTTGTAGAAATCAGTGAAAGACACATTCCTCCAGGAGAATTGTTAACACCTGGATTGCACTCCGACCTGCCCAGGTCATTACTTGGAAAGGAAGTTTCTTGGGAAGAAAATGACCCAACATTGGGAGTAACTGCTGTTTTGAGTTCACCATGATTATTACTGCTGGTGTGAAAGCAAAATAGAAGTTCTTGGCTCTTCACACAAATGAACAGGGAATGGGCCACTCACATCTCTTGTCAGGCCACTGTTAGATCATGGTGTTAATATATTGGACAGGCTATCATACAAGCTGCTTTCCAGCCCTTTGTTCTTTCAGCAGCTCAGTTTTATCACAGCATATAAAAGCTTGATAAAATGAATCTCTGGAGCTAACAGATGGTTCAAATCCACATCCTCTTTTTTGCTGCAGCAGTGCAACTCAATTCTTTCCCTCTTCCACAAATGAGCTTTCTTCTATTTGACCTTGCTCTCAGGCCAGCTAGCGCTTCTGTCTCACTAATTGTATTTGGAGAGAAGATCTATCATCTGAAAGGAAAACCCTGAGAAGATCCTTCCTAAAGCCCCTGGGAACTGCTGCTGGCTTTGATTACTGCCATTTCAGAGCAGGTCACAAACTTCTCTTTTTCTGTAGTTAGAAGTCTCACCCCTGCCCTGTACAGGGGATACAATGTGTTGAGGAATACCAGCAGCTGAGCTCTCTTGCTGCTCTTATGCAAACAGATAGTAAGTTTGCACAAGAGTGAGCACTAAGGAGTAGATCAGATGATTTTCAGTAACCCTTCTTGCCATACTTATTTCTTTCACTTCAGCCTTTACACTGATCAACTCTCATTTCTAAAAGAAACATTAGTGAACGATACACAAAATCTACTGCATGCTGCACATGAAAGATGTTACAGAGAATCCGTTTCCTCTTTCCCAGGACTCTGATGCAGGAAAGCGGCAGAGAATAACCACAGGATTTACTGTGTTTCATTCAAATACGCTTCAATCTGGTCAGGACCTTTCTTTCCATATCTTTCCCCATTCAACAGTTTCAGCAGTCTTGGAATAGACTATCAAGTATAATATTAAGTTTGGACAGCAGAACACATGTTCTTGTATCTAGTACCAGGATATTTATCTTCTAAACAGATGATTTTTGCAGTGTTTTAAGGAAAGTTAAATAAATATTTGTATACCTTTGATTTTAACAAGAGGAAGAAGAAATAAGCTTGGGTTGTAATAGAAGAATTACAGTACAACTATTACTCCCTAATTAATTTTGTCTGTGAGTAAATGAAAGCTCTAATTAAAGATACAAAATCTGCTCAATATTGTGGAATATTTATGTAAAACATTATTCCTAGTGCTAATCAGCTAAAATATAATGTCTCACTAGAGCTGAAGCAGCAATTTTAAAAAAGAATGTCATCATTTTTTTTGCCACTTCTTTACAGCTCAATACATGGAGAGTGCCTGATGAGAGTATAATTTAATTTTTTAATGTACTTCATAAATCCCCACTGACAACTGGTTCAATTCTTTAAGAAACACCTGTCTTTATCTAAAGAAAAAAAAACCAACTTAAAAACACCTTAAAATGGCATTTATCTTACTATTATGAAACAATGTCCTTCATCACCACAGCTGGCAACACGCTATGAAAAAATACATTTGACCTTCTTCTCCATGTACCATGCACTAGTACCATGCTACCAGTCATTCATATTTCCATTACATCATTAAACTCTCTCCAAGTCCTAATCCTGACAATTACTCTAGCTAGGAAGACTTGAATCTACTCCCCTCAACTTAGTGATCTGAAGTTATTAATCTTTTTTTACAAAAACATATAACTGGCTCACCAATTGTATATCTAGAAATGGTAAAGAAGGGTTTGTGATACAGACTTTTTCACTATGGATTGCACTGCTGTTGACCATTAAGTGATTCTGTCCCACCAAAGAAGAATTATACCTTAATGCAAATAAAAGATAAAATTATATAATTGTCATATGACAGTGGTCCCATTCATTTGAAAAGCTTTTGGGTGATGACTCAGTGGCTCTTTGCATGAGAGAGACTTTCTGGTGGAATTAGACTCTGAGCCTCTAAAGTTTGTACATTTTGCCGTTATTTCCTCTATCACTTGAAAATGAAAGAGAAATTTGAAATAGACTTAAATGTCAGTGGACCTACTTAATAAGCTGTGCAGGTTACTGTAGTTCCTTTGTTTCTTTTGTTTATTTATTTTAAAACAAGACTATGACAATTTTTTGTTAGAAAGGAAAAAACAGCAAAATTCACAGTCACCAGCCGTCATCCAGCATAATTTCATTCAGAGCCCGCAAATACTACACAGGCTACAGACTGACATTCACTTTTATAGAGAAGTTGTGGCAAGCATCTGATCAAACATCAAATAAATCTAGAACAGAGGCAGAGGTCAGTAAAAAAAGGGTATTAGCAAGATGGTGTGAAACCATTTTTTTTTCAAAGGTTAATGAATATTTTCACTAGATATGCATCTTCCACAAAGGGTAATGAATATTTTCAGTAGATCTGCATTTTCCTGTAAAAGAAGGGTGGACACAACAAGTCTCTGCTAACCTTCAAGGGAATTTAAAGAAGATACATCACAGATAATTTTATGAAGCACAATAACTTCTCTTGACCTAGGAGTGGTTTAGATTGTTTTAATCTGGCTCTAGCTTTAAACTTCACAGTTTCAAAGAAAGTGCGATAATGATCACTTCACTTCTGTCCTTTGAAGTTTCTTCACCTACTCTTGCTTGATACTCAGATCTCCCATTTATTTTGCACAAACATGTAGAAAAGACAACTTATTAGTCTTTCTGATACTATTAGGACTGACAAAATAACTCTCGCAGAGAAGTTCAAAGTAGAGGTGAATGCTGCAAAAATTACCATTTCCAGAAGACTGTGAAAAGGGAAAGCCACAACAGAAATTAAGTGAAACATATTTAAAAAAAGAAAAAAAAAAAAATCATTAGCAGCATTGGACTTCATTTGTGTCATTTATGTGTTTCAGCCAAAGTTACAGGGCCAGCCTCAGAAAAGGCATGCTAGGAAATGAAAGTGCAATCACCATGTTAGGAAACTCAATAATTACAACTTCAGTGTGGGAATCAGAGCAAGAGAAATCTTAAATTTACTGCCTTGAAATATGACCGTGAACAATATTTGTCAGCCTTTAAAAACTGGCAGATTACTTCTTTTTTGCTACAGACCCTGTATATGGGACAGGAGAAATAAATAGTACATACATATCATAGAATCATAGAATCATAGAATGGTTTGGGTTGGAAGGGACCTTAAAGATCATCTAGTTCCAACCCCCCTGCCATGAGCAGGGACACCTTACACTAGATCAGGTTACTCAAAGTCTCATCCACCCTGGTCTTAAACACTTCCAGGGAGGGGGTATCTACAACCTCCTTGGGCAACCTGTTCCAGTGTCTTGCCACCCTCACACTAAAGAATTTCTTCCTAATATCTAATCTAAACCTACCCTCTTTCAGTTTAAAACCATTCCCCCTAGTTCTGTCATTAACTGCCCTAACGAAAAGTTCTTCCCCGGCTTTCTTATAGGCCCCCTTCAGGTATTGGAAGGCCACTATAAGATCTCCCCTAAGCCTTCTCTTCTCCAGGCTGAACAGCCCCAGCTCTTTCAGCCTGTCTTCATAGGAGAGGTGCTCCAGCCCTCGGATCATCCTCGTGGCCCTCTTCTGGACCTGTTCTAACAGATCCATGTCCCTCTTGTGCTGGGGGCTCCAGAACTGGATGCAGTACTCCAGGTGGGGCCTTACAAGAGCTGAGTAGAGGGGGAGAATCACCTCCCTCGACCTGCTGGCCACACTTCTCTTGATGCAGCCCAGGATACGGTTGGCCTTCTGGGCTGCAAGTGCACATTGTCGGCTCATGTTGAGTTTCTCGTCAACCACCACTCCCAAGTCCTTATATACATGCATATATAAAAATACACAGAACTCATTGACCCTGGCAGACAGAGGACAACTTCAGGCTGATATGTGCAACCCCTTACACACTTTGGCAAAGGGAATGTAGTAAAATAACTGCATTAAAATGGTGAGAAATTTATCTTTGTCAGTATTCTCAGATGCCAGGGGCTGCAGACACTCTAGAGAAAGGGGAAGAGTAAAATAGTTACAGCTGCTCCACTCTCTGCAATGGGGTCATACTTGGAGTAAACCACATTAAAGGATTAATCTATCTACTTTTCAGTGCCATCCTCCAGTACACCAAAGAAAATAAAAAGTGTGTGTCACAAAATCTTATAGTAACTTCATCAGTGAAAAGCTAGTGGGCATTTAGAGTATTAAGCTTAATGTAGTCAATGTACTAACTGCACATCAAAAGCCTGGTTTTAGACCACTCATTTCCTTTCACTGCAACACAAAGAATCTGGTTCAAAAAAGAAAGAGTGAATGGAATCCTTTTGGGAATATTTCAAGAAAATTGGTCTACCTAGCCAGGACCTGTGAATTATAAATCCCTTCTGACAACTTCAGGGTGCTAATTCAAGCCTAGACAGAGATACAAGTTCAAAGTGACAATGTATCATCTCTGTAACTTATGTATTTATTTATTTATGCATATTTATCCATAAATATCTATATACTTAGTTTTCCTAACACAGTTAAATCAAGAATGCTAATGAGCACAGGGAATTTCCTGAGTTAGTCAGTCTTCTTAATATATTTTTAGTGTTCCATTTCCTTCCAGTGTTAGAATCCCTGTTTATAGTGAAAATGTTATTAATTATGACAATAATGAGGAAACAAATACATTTTTCCATCTTTAAATACATAAACAATCTTAACAACATATCAAGTGGTGATGAGTGATATCTTCTGTTACAAATTTGCTAATGCTAGGCACAAGAAAATGATATTAAGCCCTTGGTCTCTAGTGTGAGGCTGGAGTATTTTGACTACTCTCAAAAGAGGACTCTCAATACTTTTCCTGATGTCATCATTATTTGCTGAAAATACTGATGTTTCCAAAGAGATGAATGAGGAGATGGATCTGGGAAACAGGGATGGAAACAAAGGTTTAAAGGCAAGTATTTGGAAACTGATGTGGGAGGTCTAATTAAAATGCTCCTATGTCAAACATAGTTAGAAAATAATAAAGTTGGCACCTGTACAACTTCTGGAACTTCATGTCAGGCTTTCCTGTTTCTGTAAACAGCCCAGCACTGGGATGAAACTCCAGCAGTGCTTCTTCCACAAGCTCATTTTCTATTCTTGTAACAACGTACCTTAATTCCAATTTGATGAGTATTCCTGCCAGCAACACATTTTCATTTTCCTAAACCTATGTCTGGGGACTTTTTAGAGCTGACAGTGCTGTTTTAGGGCCAATTTCTTGCAGTCATTGCTAACTATATCCATCCACACAGCCTTGCCAAGATGCACAGTTCATACTATGGTGCTGTCCTGACTGATTCTAAATTAATTATTTCTATTTGAGTTTTACTGCTACAGCCTCAAATATTAGTATCTATCTTCCCAAGGAACTAGTCATCCATTATATTAAGGGGACAAAATTAGCTTTACTTACTGGTAAACACTGATTAAAACTTGTGAGGGCTGAAAAGTTAGAAAGGTTATGGATTTTAAATCATGAACTTCCATATTTACGGGCTAGATTTAACTCCAAAAGTTACAGTGGTCTTCAGGACCAAAAAAAGACAATACAAAATTTTGTAAAAGTAGATGGAACACTGTTCAGAAGGTGTTTTGTAGCAGTATTTTTAATATATATACTGAGTTCTTTGTCCTTCTGTAGCACATAATTCTGTTCTTCAGACCTATCTTCTCCACATTCTAAGTTCCTGCTAATCCTCTCTTACTAGACTTAATATTCTGGTACTTCTTTGCCCTCAGAGTCCTCTTCCCAATCCCTGTTTAATCTCCACTCTTATTGCCATGCCTTTCTGTCAAGAATTGCATTTCTGTTCTTCCTTGCAATGCTTCCTGCATGTTTTCATTGTACTAATTTTCATTTCTGTAACTTTACTATAACAGCAATCCTTACATACAGAGATAGTGACTACATTCTCCAGTGACTATTATTACATTTCCCCATTTTATGCCTTGAGGGACATGCAAGGCTTGGTCAAACCCACAATGTTTTGCTTCCAAGCCTATCAAAGGTCCGAGAGAAAAAGTAACATAACATATCCTTCAAGAAAGAGTGATAATCAGAGGTCCAGCCTCCAACTGCCCTCATTTTTAAAAACATAGATATTGCTATTTAGAAGTGCTCTAAATACAGACAAAGACAGACTGATTAAAAAAGTCTGATCCATGAGACAGGGTTTCTGATCAGTGAGATATATCAGTTGAAAAGATTACTAGCATCACTTCACTGAGTGGTCAAAAGCCAGAAGTCAATCAGTATTTAAACTCCTAACGTTAGTGTCTGTGTGGCTAACAGAAGCTGTAATGATAGCATGTATACGAGTAACCACCACTAGTTGTAATTCAGTTAGTCCATGTACTTAGAGCAATAAAAACATGGTGTAACGACTTCAGAATGGTCTAGCAACTAGCATGCATAGCTACAACCAATAGAGCCCAGTAGCCACTCCAATGTCACCTGTGCCTTCTATCTAGCAACAAACTGTACTAGCCACAATATAGTAGGGAACATGTTCACAGATTAAAGATTAGGCACAATATGTAAAGTCAGAGAGAATGATGAAGAAATGAAAGATCATATAAAAATTAGGAGTAAACAGAGGTGTGATGTATTCGCATCCTTTCTAAGATATGACATGATAATACTAGCTATCCTCACCTAGGAGTTCCTCCAGCATACTGACTCTGCAGAAAACACAAGGGTAAAACAAATAACATCAAGGACATCAAAAGAAACTCATTACACCTTTGTATCAGCATCCAACCAATTCTATCCTATGAACTACAGGACAGAAGACATTCAGGTAAGGCTCAGGGCACTAGGTTTACTTTCCAAATATATATACAAAATATTTCCTGATGCACTATTTTATCAATAACATCTTCAGTATCACTGGCTGTTAAACTTGGCATGATAGGGTCTGCAAGAGAGAGCTTGGTATGTACAAAAGTATGAAAGCATGCAGCAAGTATGAGCTCGACAGGGTATACTTGACAATCTTCCTCTTACGATTCATTCTACTGTTCAAATTTGCTACTGGTCTCCAACAGTTTATCCTGTGGCAGGATGACTTTCTAGAGTTCCCACTGAGACTATTATTCATGAGACCTACTTAAAAAAAAAAAAATAATATACATATATAAATATATTACAACTAAAGAGCAATGTTTTGAGGTTTTTTTGACGTGTATTTTCAGAACACTGATTTTGAAGAGTAAGTTTCATTTTCCAGAGTTTAGCTACATGAAATACCATAAAACTGTCTAACATTTCCCTTCTCTAATCCTTTTACCTAACTTTTAATAGGGTTTTAAATCTTTATTAAACTTTGGTATTTAATACATTTGATATTCTGCTGGATGCTAATTTTTTTCCTCTAATTACTTTACTGGCAACATCTGTGTTCAGTAAATTGAAGATCTTTAAATAGGGTTACATTGTATTAATAAGCCAACATCTCTTGGTCCTGATGTTTAATTCATTGTTTTTATTAGTATATTTCCAGGAGAAGATTTAATTTGTATGTATTAAGCACACCAACCACATGGCCTCACACTCAGGATGTGTTTCATTAAGTGTAATCCCTAGTAATTAATCTTTTTAAATCTCCCATACAAAACACTCCTCCCTCTTTTCATTCCACCTCAGGTGCTTCTTGAGAAAATTAATCAAATTTATTAGGAAGGAAGCTTAAAATTTGCATTGTGGTATGAGGTATCAATCTTTGCCCTATACAGATTTCCTTTCATCCCATGCGTCACCATTATTCCTCCAGCAAGATTTTAGGAATAGAGGGGGGGTACAGTAATGCTCCATCCCTCAGATTCACTATCTGCCAGTTGCTGCTGTATTTATGTACAGACCTGAGACTGTAAAGTCCTTTCTCTCTGGGGACCAACTCCACCTTCACACTATTAATTATCTCTTTATTTCCTACATATGCAGCTGCAAAGGAGGTGCAATCTTAAGATAACAAGAAAATGATCTTTCAGGAGAAATATACTTCCTCACTAAGCCACACATATTGGAACAAAGGAGATTAATAACTTATTTAGTTACAGTACATTTAGTATTTCCATGGATTTGTGTATCAAGTCTTGATTACAGGATTATCAGAGCCTGTTTTTAGCTAATTTGTTTTTAATTAATATGTTCTTGCCAGCCTGGTGTCCCCGTCTCTATCAATTTTACTTCATTTACAATATTCTAACTTTATTCTGTGCCAAGCTGGAAAAAAAGCTCATAAAACCAAAGAAAAGTAGTAAAATTATTTCCTAAGTCTTTAATTAAGGAAAGCATTTAAGCATGTGTTTGATTTTATGCCAAGGCTTAAGCACATGTGAAATTAGTCTTAAACATTATGTTGAATTGGACTCCATGTATCATTAACAGTTTGAATTGAATTGCAACAAAATAGACAACTATGTTACAAAACTTTTGTCTTCAGTAAGTGATAAATTTCTAAGATAGTGACATCACTACAGCTACAACCAGACTAAACAGTCAAGGCAAATGACCATGATCATGAAAAGCAGGCTTGTTCCTGCTCATGGAATAACTGGTGTACTATTCTCCATGATAAAATGCCATTAGAGTAAGAATTCTTCAGGGAATTTCTGAAGGCCATGGTAAGCTAAACTGTAATTGTTTGGAAACAGCTATTTTACAGCAGTGCAGTAAGCAAAAGACAAGATGATGCCGAGTAGCCTCCGTGCCAGCCCAGCTCCCAGGGAAAGACTATGTTACCATATATAACAGGTAACACTGGGTAACTAAGGACTCTCCAGTGTGTGAATCTAGAGAGATTCTCAGGCCAAG
Organism: Antrostomus carolinensis; assembly: GCF_000700745.2. Classification (NCBI taxonomy): domain Eukaryota; kingdom Metazoa; phylum Chordata; class Aves; order Caprimulgiformes; family Caprimulgidae; genus Antrostomus; species Antrostomus carolinensis. Next base: position 102,457 of record NW_010295497.1, read on the forward strand.
AAAAAACCTCTTGTAAAAGCAGGGGGTTGCATGTAGGAGAAGCCTACATGATGGACACAGCGGTTATTTTTAAGCCAGTTTTATGGAAACTTAGTAATAACAGGGTAGAACTTTACAGTGTCTCACAAAATTGAGTTCAATGTTTTGCCACACTTGTTCAAAACAGTGTAGCTTTACGGCAGATGGTAAAATGCTTACTTATTACATCAGACAAAATTCTAAAATTCCTCATATGGTGTCACATTTAAGGGATGTCCACATTTTGCACAGCTAATTTAAGTCTCTATGGAAAATCTCCCTCTATTCCACAATGAAGAAAAAGAACTCCAAAACAGTAGTTTCTTGTTCAAAAAAGAAAAGCAATAGTAGTAGTATATGTGAGCCATGCAGCCAGGAGGAAAATATTTTAATTCCAAGTTTGCATACATTGGAAGTTATTAATTCTAGATTATTTGGTTGTACACAGGCTTCTGAGACAGACTGGTTAGATTAAAGGGTTATTATGGAATAGACTGCAAAAGTGTTTTCTCAGCTGACAAAAAGAGGCTGTTTAAGGTGGATACTATTTTGAAAGCTGTTACCTGCACTGGGATGATCTCTCACCTTTCAAAGTTATTTTTTGAATTAATATTTTAAATATTTGTTCGTATTGCACCTTCAATGCAACTGAGTTTAGCAGATCCTCTATAACTCACTTGGAAGTTTACCATGAGATCTTGTAGAAAGTTATAGGTGTCTGGAGGCCTTGTCTAAAAGGCTCTGGATCAAGCAGAGTAAAACTCAGAAGCACTTGAGGCTGTTGTTCTGCTGGCTGTTCCAGTCTTACCAGCAGCGTACGTGAACCTCAATTCCAAACACTGTCTGCACTTTTTTTTTTTTTAATCGTATCTTAAACCCAAAGAAGATCCTGTCAGGATCCAAGCCAACACTAAGATATTTATGTGCTACCAACTCCATCTTACTTCTGCCAGGAAGTGATTTCTATGAGACAATCACTATTTTCTATCCTTTACATCTGTCTGCTTTGTCACATCACTGCTTTCATTTTCAATGATAAATAGCAAGTGAAATAGGGAGAAAATGTATTGATATGAAGAATTCTATAAGTTAAAGATACACATTTATGAAAGTAAACTCCTCAAAATACCTAACTTCCTGTGACTAATGAAACCAGCATAATCAAATCAGTCATTGTCAAATATGTAGCAATATTTCAAGATAGAAATTCATGTGATTGGATTAAAATATATAACAGACTTCTGCCTTCATACCTAAGAATAAAATTAGCAAGTGTGCTTATTAATTCATAGAGAAAGCACTTAGGTTTAAGTGGCATATGGCTGTGCCAAAATATGGCAGATCTGATGACCTGACCTATGATTAAAATGATGAGCTACATTCGTTTACACTCAATTTCTGTAATGATAAATCTTTTTATCCCTTTGTTACAAAGACAAGAGGTTAGCTCATGTACTCAGAAGCAGAACAGTATTATCTCACCCAGAGGATGAAGCAAAGATACAAGATAAGGAAGTCTTTTGAAAAAAAAATTAAATGTCAAGTTACATAAGTAAACTACTTATAGTTAACTGTGCCTGGCAATTCATACATGTGTGTATTTTCTTCTATAGAACAATTAGGCTTCAACAGCTTCCCTGTTCTTTGCAGCAGAAAGTAAAGGAAAACTATTATCAAACTGACTATATCATTCTCTCTATTAAATGTGGCAGCATACGATCTTACTTGCCCAGATATAATTCCTCAGCACATTGTTTAAATAAAGAGCCTCCAGATGATTATCTGTGTAAATGACCTCAGCTTCACATGCTGCTTTTGCTACATTGCAAATGCTGCTGGTAAAACAAGCTGCAAACCAAGACGGAGCTAACTGACAAAGCCTGGTGTAACAGGGGCAGTAAGGAATTACCCACATTCAAGAGGCACCAGCAGCAGCACTGCTGTACAGCACTTGTGCAGCACAGGCCGTAGGGGAGTACCCTCCCGCACATGCACAAGCTCTGCTGAAGGCCAGTGTGCTCAGGGGCCTCTGCTCAAGCAGCCTTCCCGGTGACTTGCTCTTGCTCTCTTCTAGGGCAGCTTCACTTCACAGGGCTCCAGATGAAATGGAATAAATCTCATTAAATTAGTTTTACTAGGGAAAAATATTGAGGCCTTATAAACAAATTGGCCAATCCATCAGAAAATCAGCATGTGAAGTGTCAGAACCTCTAATTAAAGCCAGGTAATTAATTCTACCATGACATATAGTCATTGCCACTACCTGTAACGCACTGTATTAATTCCACCCTGTATTAATTCCAGACATGGCACATGCATACACATAACTCACGTACATACAGAAAGACAACTTTCTTTTTGTACAGGCCTGGTTCCCTTTTCTCTGAAGCAAGATAAACAACAGTTAGCATGGATGATGTTTATGAATAAAATCTCTACGGCTTCAAATAACATTTAATTGTGTAAGTCATTCACCTCATTTCAGGGTTAACCGCTGCCTGTGAGGACAAATATAATCAGCTTTGGACTTCCTCTGTAGTTTGTTTTTTTAAATAAAAGTGAATGTAATGTGTGCAAAACCTGATGGTTTTGTTATGCCTTTTAGGAAAGACACCCATGGCCTTTGGAAACAGACCTAGTCCCTTGTCTGTCTCAGTAAGATGGGAAACCTCAAATGTAAAGGGATTCTTGCTGAAAAAGCAGGAAGAGGGAAAGGGGAAACCCCAAACCCACAAAAATTGGGGAGGGGCGGGGCGGG
>NW_010295498.1:0-309 GCF_000700745.2 Antrostomus carolinensis
CTCTTACTCGGCGCTGATCGCCATGGCCATCCACAGCGCGCCGGGCCGGCGGCGAACCCTCAGTCAGATCTACCAGTACGTGGCCGAAAATTTCCCTTTTTACAAGAAAAGCAAAGCGGGCTGGCAGAACTCCATCCGCCACAACCTCTCCCTCAACGACTGCTTCAAAAAAGTGCCGCGGGATGAGGACGATCCGGGTAAGGGGACGATCCGTCCCTCCTCTCCCCGCCTCTCCCCTCAGCCCTCAGGCGGGGCGCGGAGCAGGGCGGCGGTCAAGGCGCGGGTTCTTCATCTCTCCACCGGCACAGG
>NW_010295498.1:380-608 GCF_000700745.2 Antrostomus carolinensis
GCAGAGGCGGGCGCGCTTGGGGGGGGCGGGGGGAGCGCCCCGCGGGTCTCCTGCCCCGACCCCCCTCTCTACGGGGCCCAGGTGTGAGGGGAGATCCCCCGGGCCCACCGAGATGCACTGAGGCATGAGAAAGGAATATTTTTATAACGCGTAAATGTAGTTTTTTATATATATATAAAACCTGTAAATACGGAGAGATGTGGGAGGAAGGGAGCTGGGGGCGGTGGT
>NW_010295498.1:732-4576 GCF_000700745.2 Antrostomus carolinensis
CCCCGTCCCGTTCCCCCTCTTGTTTCCCCTCTTGTTTCCCCTCTTGTTTCCCCTCTTGTTTCCCCTCTTGTTTCCCCTCCTGTTTCCCCTCCTGTTTCCCACTGTCCCTTCCACTGAAACCTTGGGAAGGTTTTAACCTCCTGCCTTGTGGGTGTCCAGACTGACCTTCCCACCTTTTCAGGGGAGGTAAGTGCTGGGTCTGCAGCTTGGACCCTCCTGAGATGCCAGGAGAGAGCCTGGGGTGCAGGGAGGGACAGGAGGATGTCCCCTCATCCCCAAACCCTGCTACCCCCTGGGAGCATCCAGCCCCGCCATCCTGAGCAGTGTTTCTAAAGAAAAACCTCTTTCATTTTTTCCCAACACGAAAGATCATCTTTGTGTCAACCCGCAGAGCCGACGATAATTTGTTCACAGAATTTCAGATTTAATCGAGCATCCAAAATGAAGCCGGATCCCTGCTGAGGAGCTCTTTAATTGCTGGTTTTCCTCCTAATCGTGCTGATGACTGTTCGTGGGGAGCTGGTGGCCTGCGGTGGGGGTGTCCCGATGCCACCTCAGCTCTGCCCAGCAGCCCCCCACGCACCCACCGACTTCCCAGGGCACTGACTGCTCCAGACCACCTTGGTAAAAACACCTCCAATTTATCCACAGCATCCACACGTACATGAGTTTTCTACTTTTTTTATGAAGCTTTGGAAAAATGCAACGTGGTACCAATGAACTGTAGCCACGGTGGTGATGTTTGGGCATTTTATTGACTATTTCAAATGCAAGGGGTTTGGCCACCTCTACTTGCTTATTCATGCCTGATGCCTATTCCCTGCTTTTGCTTTCCAGTCATTTTTGGAAGGTCAGTGAGTTTTAAGAACCCCAAATTCTTAATTTTGGGGTTCTTAATTATAATTAATTCCTATATAATCTCTTGCCTTTCCTTTCTGGCCCTGTCTCCTCCAGCCCACTCTTCCTTCCTTATGACAAAAATCCAGCTTTCTTAAATAAAAAGCTAAAAAGATTATTGTTATTTACAAGAAAACAACCCCAAACAGAAACCTCTACAACACAAACTTTTTGTGTGTTATAGTGGAACCATAAAGCAAGTTTGGGGGGGAGGGAAATAAAAAAAGGAGGAGAATACAAAACATAAACTGTCTTAAGAAACTAAAATGTGTTGTTTGGAGATGCAAGTCCCTGATGGAGGGGAAGAAGGGTACAAGCCAAGGTTTTTTTTCCTGTCCTGAAAAGTAATAAATAATATTACAAAGTATCTCATTTACAAATATCCAATTTTAGGAGATCTGGAGTAAAGGAAAGAACAAACTGAGCTTGTAGGTTTATACAGACAAATTTATTTTTTGTTAATCTATTTGAAAAAAAAAACTTTGTAGAAGAAAAATAACTTTTTATACAAGAAAAATCACTATTTTGACATGACTTTGAAAATATTTCAGACAGAATCTTTTTGTTCATGTTATTATTTTCTAGGGCTGTCACATAAGAAGACATTTGAATCATAACCCCTGTTTCCTTTTGAAAGTGGACAGGATCCTGCTCAAGGTTTCAAGGTCTTGTCTCGGCAGGGTAATTGTTATCTACAACATTAAAGGGAGCAGGGAAAGATATTTTTGCTATTAGTTGCATATTAAGCTGCTTTTTTCCAGGTGATTGAGGGGTTGTGGTGAGCAGGGCATGTAGAGAATGAAGAGGGGAGGTAGCCTTGTGCCTTCACCAAAATAAAAAATAAAATAAAATTTAAAAAAAGCTGAATTTAATGTTGAATTTAAAGTCGATGGATTTCTTGGTGCAAATAGCTACGCGTTTCAGTTGGCATTCAGGTTTTAAAGAGCTGTGGAATCCATTCGCTGAGCAGTGGGACACACTTTTCAACAGGAAAGATGGAGAAACTCTTGCCCTGGAAGAGCCAGAGGACCCTTCCTGAGGCCCAGCAAAGACACTGACCTCAGAGCTGGGAAACAAATTATTTCACTCAACCCACATTTTCTTCTGCTTCAGGATACAAAGTTCTGGATCCAACCGTACGGGCTGAACTCCATCATTTTCACTTTGAGACTATTTGCTGTGGGACAGTGTGTCATTGCAGGACCCTGAAAATGCAGTGAAACACAAAAGAGGAGAACCCTGGGTGGCTGCAAGAGCTTCAGGCTTTCCCAGCGTGGTCTTTGTCAGCAGCTCAGGTGGTGTCGGGGAAGTCCATGGATATCTCAACGAAAGGATCCACACCACATTGCCAGAACTTTTCTTCAGGGACCATGTAAGATGATGATTCAATGTGAAGCCATCATTTGTATTTCTTTGTGCTTCTCTCGTACTCTTAATTCTACTTTTGTGTGTGAGAAAGAAAAGGAGAATTTTTAAAATAAATCAGCGTAACTGGAGCGGGGAAGTTGCGATCGCTCTGAGCAAAAACATTGCTTGAAGGAACAACTGCATCGGGTGATGAGTCTCTGGGCCAACTGGGCAGCTGCAAACTTGAATAGAAAAGGGTGGTGGGATGCTGGGATGGGATGCTGTGGTCCATCCTTGCTTGGGTCAGGCTCCCGTGGAAGCCCAGAAATGGTCTCATCTAGTTCTCAGAGAACAAATTCTCGAGACTGCCAACCCACAGCTGCTTTGCTGAGCTGTGACACCCCCAGTCCTGAGCAGGGTGGTGGGATGGACACGTGGGGTGCAGCCTGGCTGTTACACTGCCCCGAGCTCCACGCTTGTCCCTGCCAGGCACGGCTTGTGGGTGGGTGAGATGGAGAGTTGCTCCAGGTTTGGGTTAAGTCATGATGTAGGGAATTAAGAAACCTCTGGGCTAATGACCTGGCTACTGCTTTCCAGTCACCCCATGTCCTTACTGCTGCCAGGAGGGACTGGCTGCAGGGCATCTGGAAGGGTAGCCCAGGGCTCCTCAAGCTTTCTAGAAACCAAACCACAGTAGATTAATGGCTCCTCAACTGTCTCCCAGGCCTTTGGATGAAATACTGCTGGCCATGGCATGTACCCTCTGCAAGCCCTCACTGAATTATTTCTTGCAGCCACAAGTAAAGGAATCAGATTTGAGTGTGGCAGAAGATATTTCAGGGAGTGTTTGCACTTAAGCTGAGACCAACCTCCCCTAAGCACCCTCCCTAAGCTGTGAGGTGAGGTGGGCTCCTCTAAGGGCACCTGAGGACAAGGAGCCAACTAAGGAGCTTGGAAGAGGCTCTGAAGGAACCTGTCCACATTGGCAAGGCAGAAAGGCTGAGGAGCTGAGTCTTTTCACTTGGAGACTTCACATAGATGTCAAAATCAGGTGCTCATAGGTGTGTGATGCCACTGCAGCCTGTGACACACCTTGCTGTGACATGCAGCCAGGATGATTTGCTCCTGGTTTTGCATGTCTGTGTGACCTAAAGCTTCTGACACCATTTTCTTCTCTCTCCATATTCCCAAACACACCGTATGATCAAAGGGAAATTGTGCAGCAGCCAAACGACAAGGCTTAGTCTGGAGAGACCATTGCAGGAGTTCCCCTGAGTCTGTGCAAGAAGGTGAGGGCAAATACAGACACAATGGGTCTGGACCTGGTGCTGAGAGCCTGTTTCAGGGCAGGCTGAGGAACACCAGCCCTGGGAATGGGGGAATGAGAGTGAGGGGCTGATAAATGCAAATAGAGACCGATGTGTGTGCCAGGACCCATCACTGCAGAAAGAAAGGTCAGTGGGTCTTGGAGCCCCACATGCACCTCAGCTACATGGTTCAAAGCACAGAATCCCAGAACGGTGGGGGTTGGAAGGGACCTCAGGAGATCATCCAGTACAACCCCCCTGCCAAAGCAGGATCCCTACACCAGGTCACACAG
>NW_010295498.1:4671-14081 GCF_000700745.2 Antrostomus carolinensis
AGTTTTTCCTTCAGTTTGTCTGGAACTTCTGGTGTCCCAGTTTGTGCCCATTGCCCCTTGTCCTGTCACTGGGCACCACCGAGAAGAGCCCGGCCCCATCCATTTGGCCCCCACATTTCAGGTATTTACAGACATTGATCAGATCCCCTCTCAGGCTGCTCTTCTCCAGGCTGAACAGTCCCAGCTCCCTCAGCCTCTCCTCATAAGGCAGATGCTCCAGCCCCTCATCATCTTTATGTGGCCCTATGACACAAGAGTTTGTGCATGGGTGGCAAGATGTCCAACATGAGTGAAAATATGGGAAGCTCCTGCAGTTATATGTCATTTCTGGTATCTCCTGATCTTGGAAACATTAGAAATCCCCCCCTTGCTGAAGTTTAGAGCAACTTGCTGCCTCCTGTGGAGTTAACTCATCAGGGATGGGTGTGGCATCAGCATCTTCCACCGGTTTCCTCACAATAAACTGGCAGCGGGGTTGAAACGGTTTCACTGCTTGAGGAAGTGTCCAAACAGAGGGAGAAGTTGTGTTTGTGGTTCATTCCAGCCAGAGTGCCCTGGAGAATTGGACTTATGTTAATGTGTTATGGAAAAATTCAGGAAATGACATAGTTATGGTAGCTCCACTTTCCATTCTGTGCTTTTTACCAGGGATATTATAGTACTAGCAGCAAATAACAACAGCCTTGGCTCATTATTCAAGGAGAAACCAATGGAAATAAGGAACTGGAGTGTTTCTTTATCCAGACAGAGTTCAACATGATAAAAAAGACGTTATTTCTTCACTCTAGAGCAACATGTTGGCCTGGAGAAGAAAGAGAAGAGCCTGTCGTATAATCATAAATCATTTTTTTGGTGGGACCAGGTAGTGATGAGCTGCTTGCAAGGTTAATCCGTGGCTGGTGGCTTAGCAGCTAACATGCTGAACATTTAATTCTTGGACTGTGGTTTGAGCTCAGCTTCAGGTCTGAAGTCAAGTGGGTTTGGAGGATTGGCCTCTACATTTAGCAGACAATAGTCATCTTCACAGAATCACAGAATCACACAGAATCACAGAATGTTGGGGATTGGAAGGGACCTCGAAAGATCATCCAGTCCAATCCCCCTGCCAGAGCAGGAACCTAAACAATTGTACACAGGAAGGTGTCCAGGCGGGTGTTGAATGTTTCCAGAGAAGGAGACTCCACACCCTCCCTGGGCCTGTCCCAGGGCTCTGGCACCCTCACTGTAAAGTAGTTTCTTCTCAAGTTTAAGCAGAACCTCCTGTGTTCCAGCTCACACCCATTGCCCCTTGTCCTACCATTGGGCATCACTGAGAAGAGCCTGGCTCCATCCTCATGACATTTGCCCTTAACATATTTGTAAACATTAATTAGATCACCCCTCAGTCTCCTCTTTTCCAAGCTAAAGAGCCCCAGCTCCCTCAGCCTTTCCTCAGCAGGGAGATGCTCCACTCCCTTCATCATCTTGGTGGCTCTGTGCTGGACTCTCTCCAGCAGTTCCCTGTCCTTCCTGAACTGTGGGGCCCAGAACTGGACACAATATCCCAGATGTGGCCTCACCAGGGCAGAGTAGAGGGGGAGGAGAACCTCTCTCGACCTACTAACCACACCCCTTCACAAAGAACAACCATGCTTATCATCCCTGGCAGTGTTTTTTTCCTGATGAAAAGGGTTGGATGAAGTTTGGGGGGGGTGTGTAATGACCTCTGGCTCACCAGGGTGTGAGGGGTTTTAGTTGCGTGCAAACAGTGCCTGCGGGGTGTCTGCTGAATTAACTTGGAGGGATGGAAAAAGTCTGGTGGCGAGTTCCCAAAACCACACGCCGTCTGTCCCTGCAATTCTCACTGGTGAGGTGGGGAAAGACGGACTGTAGCTGAAAAGGAGAGAACAGAGTTTTCATTTCTCAAGAAATTAATCTGTGAATTATTGTACTGAGTTTAATTCCTTATATTTTAATCCTAGTTGTATTTTAATCTCATTTCAAAAGCAATAATTATTTTTAGAGTGATTATCACTTCGGAGGAGTCCATAATAAATGCAAACAGGATGTGATAAATCTAATTTAATTCTATTTTTTTATTCAATTTCCCATCAGCTCCGATACTTGCGTGCAATTCATCCGTGCTAAGCTTTATGATTCCCCATTCTTTACCAAACTAGGGCATTGCTTCCCGGGATTTTTTTATTGGCAGAACAAAAGAGGGGCTATCAAATTTTATATAGATGTAGAGTATGGGTAAAATCAATATATAAACCAAGTTTCCACATTCTAGTCATTGCCTTGGAGTTAACAGGGCAAGGGCTGAAGGGAAAGCAAGGCTTATGTACTTGTTAAGGAAAAATAACAGAAAACTCATCTTTTTCCATAGGTTGTGTAGAAATTCATGTTGCAGGAGATGGAACTTCTAGTTCTGGCAGCATCAGAGAAAAATGCATGGGTAAATATGAAGTGGAAACAGGTTGGATGTGAATGTCTCGTAACATGTAGCCATTCCTCTCTATCCACCCTGTGATGTCCTCGGGTTTGTGCTGACTGACTCCGTGTCCTGGGAGCACCCAGGGACCAAATGCTGCTTCTGCACATGGAGATCCACAGGACACCAACCCCTCTCCCTGTGCTCCTAGGTGACATCCAGCACGGCAGCAACAGCCCAGCCCTAAGCAGCTCATGGATGAGGGTCCTGGATTCACAGAATCCCAGAATTACCTCGACTGCAAAAGCACTTTAAGCTCATCGAGTCCAACCATGAACCCAACACTGACCAGTCCCCTATGACTAACCCATGTCCCTCAGCACTATGTCTACACGACTCTTCAATCCCTCCAGGGATGGGGACTCCACCACTGCCCTGGGCTGCTTGTCCCTGCTCCAGGCCACAAAAACTCTGGTCTGGGAGTTCATGTGGACATTGGAATTTGCCACCACCAGCCGTCCATCCCACCCGTGGGCAGGGGACACTTTGGAGATGCTGAGTTGCTCTGAATAATAGCGTGAGTTGACTCAAAGAGTTGTGGAGGGGACCGGTTCCAGTAAGTGCTGGATGAAGAACTGCAGAAATTGGGGTGGCAGAGGGGAAATGGTATCATGAAGTAGTGAAAAAACTGATTTATAATAAGAATGTTGTGTGGTGTTGGCTTTCAAATCAAACTCTAATCCTGTCTGCAGCAGTACCATTTACAACACCCAACTCCTATCTACCAAAAAGGACTTATCCGTTATTTTCACAAGATCAAATTGACTTTTTTCTTTCAAAATGACAACACATAACTTTGCATCTTTTTGAGTTTTGTTGTGTTTTGGTTTTGGTTTTGTTGAGGGTTTTTTTTGAAGAAAGCACTTCTTTGTCACCTGTAAAACCACATAGAAAAAACGCGGGGTTTTTTTAATTTTATAAAGATTACTGCTTTTCTTGCTGAAAGATTTCACATTATTATCTCTCTTAACAGCTTAAGTTCCTTTATGACTATCAGGTTTCGATAGAACTGTTACATTTGATTTTATTTTCATAGAATCATAGAATGTTTTGGATTGGAAGGGACTTTAAAGCTCATCCAGTCCCACCCCCCCTGCCATCAGCAGGGACACCTTCCACTAGACCAGGTTGCTCAAAGCTTCATCCAGCCTGGCCTTCAACACTTCCAGGGAGGGGGCATCCACAACTTCCTTGGGCAACCTGGGACACTGTCTCACCACCCTCACAGTGAAGAACTTCTTCCTAATATCTCATCTAAACCTCCCCTCTTTCAGCTTAAACCCATTTCCCCTTGTTTTGTCATTAACTGCCCTTATGAAAAGTCCCTCCCCAGCTTTCTTGTAGCCCCTTCAGGTACTGGGAGGCCGCTATAAGATCTCCCTGGAGCCTTCTCTTCTCCAGGCTGAACAGCCCCAACTCTCTCAGCCTGTCCTCACAGCAGAGCTGCTCCAGCCCTCACATCATCCTCGTGGCCTCCTCATTTCATTATGAGCTTAACTCTCAAGGTGCTGCTGCTCGTGCTGAGTCCAAAGACACTTGAAGCTTGTGATTTTTTTCCATCATTTTGCTAAGATAATCTCATTTATTTTTCTTCAGACTAAGAAAAGCCAATGAAAAAAATAAAAAACAAACCAAAAAACACGTTTCAGCTGCTGGACAGTTGGTCACCAGCGTGGCTGCCTGATCTCTTCACAGCAGCTGATCAGCATCGACTCTTTGCTGTGTTAGCCATGAGTTTTTAAAATAAACTTCCTTCTTTGCTGTTCATTTCTAGCTGTTTTTTTTTTCCTTAAAGTGTTTAGTGAAAGATCAATAAATTTTATCAAGAATTTTATGAAATGTCATATAACTCTACCCTGGAGCTTCTAATTTGCATGAAGACAAATTTCCTCAAGTCTGAATATACTTGATATCTATTGAAAAGTTTTGTACAGTGCTACAGTGTGTAGGTGAGCACTCTGCAAGGGGGGATTTGCTCAGGTGCGACCTTGTAAAACATAATAAATAGAAATATGTATATTTTCTATATGTTATACATATAGAAATATGTATAACAATATATGGGAAAACATTTCTAAAAAGAAGTGACAGCTCAGTTTCATTCACTTTTCCCTCTGTATAGTTTCTAAAAGAAAAGCGCCATTAAGCAAATAGAAAAATCACATGATAAAGGGTTTTTTTGGGGAAAAAAAATATTCTTTCCTGTAAGTGTCTCTCCTGGCAGCATGATAAGTGTGTTCATCCAAAAATCTATATATCCACGCTGAGATTCACAGGCTGTTACTGAGGAGGGACCCCACTTTTAAGGAGACCTCTCAATAATGCAGCCCATGCTTATTTTTTTTTTCTTAAACCCTCTAGGTTTGGGCTTGCATTCCGGTTTCCTACAAAGCCATTTATCACGTCATGCTTGACTCCTGCCTGCTCTCTGCTCGAGTGGCTGCGGCTGCCCAAGGCACCCATTAACTCCAGACCTGCCCCAGAGCTGCTCTTCCCCTGGTCTGCTGGCTGGAAACCCTCTGATAAGCCTTGGGGCAGATCGGTTGGGCTTGCAACGAAGAAACAGCCTTAAGAAGGAAGAGTTTTAATACTTTAATTAAAGGTTTCAGATTCATAGGAGCAATTTTAAACTAGAAGTTGTTTTTTTTTTCCTTTTTCTTTCCTTTTTTTTTTTTCAATTACATGGCTCAACCCTTCAGGTTCCCCTTGTCATCCTGCCAGGGCTCACGGCCATCCCTTGTATTTCTTTTTCACACTTTGGTTTCTATAATGAGATAATTAAGCATCTCATGGTTTGTTAAGATACAATACATGAGAAAAGGTTTTAGAGCTGTTGATTCAGGATAAGAAGTGAGGTAATCACAGTTTCTTATCACAGAATCACAGAATGTCAGGGATTGGAAGGGACCTCGAAAGATAATCTGGTTCCAACCCCCTATGAATCACAGAATCATAGAATCATAGAATTAGGGTTAGGGTTGGAAGGGACCTTAAAGCTCATCCAGTTCCAACCCCCCTGCCATCAGCAGGGACACCTTCCACTAGACCAGGTTGCTCAAAGCCTCATCCAACCTGGCCTTCAACACTTCCAGGGAGGAGCAGCCACAGCTTCTCTGGCCAACCTGTTCCAGTGATGCTCTTTGAGATGCTGTAGAGTGCCTTCAGGGGCTCACAGGGGGCTGGCAGGCTGGGAAGAGCAGTTCCTGTTACATATAATCTTACAGGAGAGATTTTTATCCATTTTTAGAGGAAGAAATTGGTTAGAAAATCACATCTATTAAAAATACCATGTGCTTAATTTAATTCCCACTGAAGCTGTTAGATTTTGATATTTAAAGTCAAGGAATTGCTTCAGGTGTTTCCCACTGGGCTTATATCAAGAGTAGGTGTATTGGATTTGTTACCAAAAAAATGGAACCCATGAAAATACAGAAGAAGACTTAAAAAAATCCCTTGAATGCAATCAAGGTAAGAAGACTCTCCTCAAATACCAGTCATCTCCATTTCCACTGTGCTGGTGTACTCAGAGCTTTCCTTGTAGGTGATGGCTCTTATTCAATGAGTGTTTCCTTTTTTCTTCAGCTATCAAGCACTGGCCATTGACAAGATCATGGTAAAGGAGAAGAAATTTTTGGGTAATCCCTCCTGTTAAAGAAAACTCTACACATGCAGAAGGAAAGGCTGTTGACAGTAAAAGGCCAGTATGAGTGAAGGGTCTAGCAAGTTGCTTGCTCAGGTCTCCTTAAATTATACCATGATGAAGAAAACTCAACTTTCATATGTCAAATTCAACCTCCATATGTTAAAATTCATTAATCAAAAGGCACGTGCAAGACAGCAGAAATTCTTTTCCATGAAGGTTAAGAGCCTAAATTCTTCTGATGTCCTCTGTTCACTCTCCCCTGTACCTCTGCTCACGGTCCAGCCAAAGTTCTCCACATTTGAACCATACAGAACATCCCAGATGAGCGCTGGTGTCAGTTCTACTGTATTCATTGGAAATGCAAGCAGATTTGGAGATCTCCTTTCCTCATGGCCCACAGTCACCATCCAGTCGATCCTGGATCTCAGGTCCCTCTCACACGTCAACATCCTCAATGGGATATTAAGAAACCCACTGGCAGGGAGGTTGGGAGTAGATGATCTTTAAGGTCCCTTCCAACCCAAACCAGTCTGTGATTCAATGATTCTATGAAGGCTGGGGGGTCACCACGTGCTCAGGGAAAGGCCAGGGAATGGGGAAAACCTCTGTTGAGAGAGCTGCCAAGGGACAGCTGAAATTCAAATTGAAATATCCCTGGGTGTAGCGTAAACTCCAGCTGCTGCTACAATTTCCATCTCTCGCTTTGCATTTGTATTTTAAAGGATGGAGTTGAATGCAGTGACAGTTCTTGGAGGCAAGGATTAAACTGATGGTTTGTGCCTCAGGCTTTTCCTCTTGTTGCAAATTGTGCTGTGATGGGTATGAATTCACAGTAGGTTTTTGGTAATCTGCATAGGGCACGGGCCAGCATATTTCTTATTGCTGTGAATGAAGAATAAACGAGGAAAAACAAAGAAAGTCAACTTCACAGTGCATAAAGCAGTTTGCATTTTCACCCAGAAAAAGGTTACCTGGAGTCTTCATCCAGTCTTTTGTTGAGCCCGGAGAAAAGGAGGCTGAGGGGAGACCTTCTGGCTCTGTCCAAGTCCCTTGGAGGAGGGTGGAGAGAGGTGGGGGTGGGTCTGTTCAACCAAGGACCAAGGGACAGGACCAGAGGAAATGGGCTCCAGTTGTGGCCAGGGCAGTTGAGATGGGATGTGAGGAAGAATTTCTTTGCTGCAAGGGTTCTGAGGCATTGGAAGGGGTTGCCCAGGGCAGTGGTGGAGTCCCCATCCCTGGAGGTATTTAAAAGACAGGTAGACGAGGTGCTCAGAGATCTGGTTTAGTAGTGGACAAGTACAGTTGGACTCGATGATCTCAAAGGTCCAACCAAACAATTCTATAATTTTATGATTCTATGATCTGTCCTCAAGGAGAGTGTTCTTGGGTTTGCTAAAACAGTGGGACGAGACAACTGAAATTACAAATCCACCCTCCCCAGTATAATAAAAGACCAATCTGGTCATCTCCCTCAGGTCTGATGTCTTATTGAAACAGAACAGCTTCCCACCACGGCTTGCTCCACGTGTTACATGGCACCATGGAGCCATAATTCCAGTCCTGCCACATCAGCAGATTGCAGCCCCCATCTCTGACAGCAGGACAAGCCTGTGCTTAATTTTTCTATATCCCAACATAGAAATGTAAATAAGTAAATAATAAATTCTATCCTTTACATAGAAATCGAGTGTACAAATAATCAGATAATGGCATCTTGTGGGGATTGCATATATTACATGAAAATATTCCTTCGTTCTTGGCTGTGTTTTAAACCACCTCTTCCAGTTTCAAACCATCACCCCTTGTTCTGTCACTCCCTGCCCTTGTCCAGAGTCCCTCCCCAGCCTTTCTGGAGCCCCTTCAGGTACTGGGAGGCCACTAGAAGGTCTCCCTGGAGCCTTCTCTTCTCCAGGCTGAACAGCCCCAACTCTCTCAGCCTGTCCTCACAGCAGAGCTGCTCCAGCCCTCGCATCATCCTTGTGGCCTCTCTGGACTAACTCCAGTAGGTCCATGTCCTTCTGATGTTGGGAGCCCCAGAATTGGATGGGTTTTTTTGTTTTGTTTCCCCAAAGTTTCCTACTTAATATTTTGGAAAGGTTAACATGATTTTCTAGTCTCAGAAATGTGTGGGAAGACTGCAGAGCCTGAACCTGGTTCTCATCCATGGGCATCAGGAGTGCGATGCTGCCGTGGTGCCGTGTCTGTCCAGGACACCCCACCAGCTACCTGCACTTCTCATCACGGGGGTATAACCTTACAGACAGATACTCTTGGAGTCAGAGGTCAGCTAAATGCATCACATATCATTCAGGTTTGACACTTCTAATGCTGTATTCTGGAAACAGTTAATAACCAGAATTACAATGACAATTTGATAATTCAAAGTGACCCAAATCATTACAACATCTTTTACCAGGAGTCATCAATTTTTAGAGTAAGTTCCAACAGTTTTCTCCTGCTGGCTATAAAATAACTGAACAAAAGGCTTTGCTAAAGGGGTTATATTTGCTAAAGGGAGATATTTCATCCTTGTGAAATTTTCTCACACTCTTGAGATCCTGAAAATAATATGTGCTCTCCATATCTCTTACAGTCAATGACAGCAGGAACTCATTAATTCATCTCGTAAAGAAATACAGGTAAAAAAATTATATTCCCTCCTCCTGCCTTCTGCTCAGCAAGAGGATGTGATGTAGGAGACTGGAATGACTCTTGAAATCCAAGATCCATTTAATTGCATTTAGATTTTACTGACACAACTCAAGTTGCTTAAATGAATTTCCCTTGCTGCTGTGCCCACAGCAATGCCAAGCCACTACCACCGAGATTTAGGTCATCTCTGTCACATCTCTTAAGGCAAAGCAGTTCTTTGGAGAGATTTCAATGATTATGTCTTTCCCAGAAGATATTTCTGGTAGGTATCAGTGAAACCAAAAATTAGGAACCTAGAAACAAAGAGTAAAATGAGTGTCTTGAAATTAGGAAGAAAAAAAAAACCAACCAAAAAAACAACATTGAAAAAAAAAAAAGCCCCTAAAGCATCTCTCTGTGAAAAAAAAAATCAAGCCAGCCAAAGGCTGATTAGTAGCTGAGGTACCAGGGTGATCCCATTAGGGATGTAACATTGTTTTCATCTTGATAAATTCTTGTGGAAGAAAAATTATCCAGCAGCAAGGATGGAATTCTTAATGCGGTAAGTATTTCATTAAGTCCTCTCAAGGCAAGAGATTGGAAAACAGCAGAGTGAAAAAAGAAGCTCTGAAATACATAATATTATATAAATATATAATATAT
>NW_010295499.1:0-337 GCF_000700745.2 Antrostomus carolinensis
AGGCCCCGGGGAACGGGCACGGGAACCCGCGGGCAGCCATCCCAGGGGGTGATCACCCTCATGGGCACCCACCTCTATGGGTGCTCACCTTTGTGGGTGACCAAACCCATGGGCACCCACACCTGTTGACATCTAAATTCATGGGCACCCATCCCTTGGGATGCTCATCCACATGGGTACCCACTCTTGTTGACACCCAAACATATGGGCACCCACTCCCCTTGACATCCAAGCCCATGGGCACCCATCCTTGGGGATGCTCATCCTCATGGACACCCACTTCTATGGATGCTCACACTCATGGGCAACCAAACTCATGGGCACCCACTCCCCTTGA
>NW_010295499.1:349-10402 GCF_000700745.2 Antrostomus carolinensis
CTAGGGATGCTCACCTTTGTGAGCAACCAAACCCATGGGCACCCACCACCATTGACACCCAAATCCATAGGCACCCAACTTTGGATGCTCAGCCCTGTGGGCACCCAAATCCATAAACACCCACCTCTATGGATGCTCAACCCCATGGGCACTCAAACCCATGGGCACCCACCCACACTGACACCCAAGCTCACAGTCACCCACCCTAACTGACACTGAAAGCCATGTTCATCCAACCCTATGGATGCTCACCCCTGTGGGCACCCAAATCCGTAAGAACCCATCTCTATGGATAATCATCCCTGTGGGCACTCAAACCCATGGACATTCACTCCTGTGGCCACCCAACCCCACACCCAACCCCACGGGCACCCAACCTGTGCATCCACCCTCACAGGCACCCACTTCAGCAGCACTTATCCCCATGGGCACCCTAATACAATGGGTCCTCACTCTGTGCACCCAACCCCATGGACACAAACCTCACCGAGCACCCACCTCACCAACACCCAACCCCACCACGCACGCGCCTCACCAAGTGCTCACCCACAAACACCCACGCCAACGGGTACCCTCATCAGTCAGCACCCTCACCAGTGGGTGCCCACCTCACCACAAGGTACCCACACCACCAAGGACCCACACCAGCACCCATCCAACCCACCTGGACCTTTTAATTTTGGAGCTGGTAGTTTCCTGTTCCAAGGTTCTGCAAGGAAACCTGTGGCACAGGCGTCACCTCCCCGCGCGGCTCGTCACCTCACCTCCAGCTCTCGCACTTTACAAAGCCAACACTGCGGAATAAAGTAGGAGGCAAGATTGTTTATTACCGCAAGCAATTTTAATACAAAAATGTGTCTGGTTTGGAAACAATTCATTGGTAGAGCTTCAGTTTTGCCTCAATTTCATCCAATTGAGAGAATCACACAGCAACACGGTCAGAGCCGGAGAGGAACAATTATTTAATAAATACAGGAGCTCTGGAGAGCTCTCCCCAACCCCACCACCCCCAGCTCATCTCCTGGTCACTTGGTCAGTTTGATTTTATTACAAAGAAAAAAGTAGCGTACAAAAGCGAGACAGGACTTGTAGCGAGTGTGCTGGTGAGACTCATTTCAAGGACAAGCGACTGTGCGTGTTAAAGTCCAGATTTCTTCTAGGAGCAGAGGTCACATCAATCTCAGCCTGGTTGGAAAGTGGAATGACCAGTTAAATAATAAATAGGAAAAAAAAAAATAAGAGAGAGATGTGGATAAATAGTGATTCTGTAAGGAACATCTTGGGTCGGTCTCTTAGATCATCGATTCAGAAGAATCCTCCAATTTGTAGGACCCACCACCGCTAAAGGATGTATCCGAGTGATCCAGACCTGCAATCTTACCAGCGTGCTCTCCTCCGGCCAGCTTCAGCGTGAGCCCCCTCCCCAAACCCCTCCCCACGTGTTTGTTCACTAAAAAAAACCCCCCCGAAGTTATGGGGACAGTATTTTTCAAGACAGCAATTGTCATGAGCTTCGCTGTAGTGTGTGCAAATTTTATTAAGTCAAACTCCCGCTTTCTTCAGGTAAAACCACGTAGCTTTTTAAAAAAATGGAAACATAACCCCCAAGTCCCCTCACCTCACGTTTCTCTGGTTGAGGTATCTGTGATTTACAAAAAAAAAAGAGAGTTCCTTGAACACTGTAGGATTCAGGTCTTTGTTTTTAAATATAATTTACCTTGCTGAGACAGCAAGTTAAGTTTATAAAGATGCATTTAGGAAACAATCCTAAAAGATAAAGCAGGTTCACACCCTGCACCGCGCAGAAATCCTATTTATATTTTAGTTTTTCTTTACACTTTCACATCTTGACCTTTTTTTTTTTTTTTGCTTCCTTTTTTTTTCTTTTTCTTTTTTTTTTTCTTTTTTCTTTTTTTTTTCTCTTTCTCCCACATTTCAATTTTCCAGGCCCCTCTCTAAACAGGGGTCACCAAGAGGCAATTTTTATCTACATAAATATTCACATGAAAATAGTAACTTACAAAAAAAAAAAAAAAAAAAAAAATACTAATTGTATAAAGTTGGAAATAAGGCAGCTTCATAACACAACTTTTCTTTTACACTTTTAACAATATAGTTTCTCCCATTTAGAATAAATATACATCCAATGTACGTAGCAGGGTTAAAAATTGGACACAGTTTGGGTTTTCTTTCTTTCAGGAGGGCGCGGGTACAGTATTATCTTTTAGGGCCTGGAGTTTTTGGGGTGGCAGTGGTTGTTTTCTTGGACATGGTTGGGATTTTGGAGGGTTTGGCCATTCCCCGGCGCGAGCCGCCCTGCCCGCCGGCCACGCTGCTTTCCGAAGTGTCCGAACACGCCGATTGTGTTTCCAACAGGTCAAAATCGGAGGCGTCGCTTCCCCGCCGGCTGCTGGCCCGGCTCCCCGTGCGGCTCCCGGCGCGGCTGGTGGGACGACTGGCTGCTTTTTTAGGATCTGTAAAGGGAGCCACAAGCACTGTGAGCCAGTGGGAGGAGGAGGATGAAGATAATGATGATTCCTCTCCATCCTCAGACCAACCAGCACCCAAAACCCCCAGCATCACCCATTGTGGGGAGCGTGAGAATGTGTATTGGTGTACCCTGAGAGGACGGTGGCAACTGAAGGGATACATGTCTGGAGATATGAGAAGCACCTGCATCAACAAGGCCTGAGAAAGGAACCTTGAAGTGTATCCAAAAGATGTACCCTGGCAAGCAAACAGGAAGGGATGCAGGCAAAGTCCACCAGCCAATTAGGGGCATGTGAACTGCTCGTGCTGTGAGTGAAGAGCCAAGAACATGTTAACAGGGGTGGGTGATTTCAGGGTATAAATATAACTGTCTTAGAACAAATAAATGGCTTCTTGCTTGATCATATTGATCGTGTGGCAGAGTCCATGACTGAGTTCCCGCAACCCGCGTGTGGCTGTGTTCAACCACCTACCCAGCACCCCTGAAACTGGGAGGTTCATCATCAGGACTCATTAATTCCTGAGTTTTTAATGAAGCAGCAGCGTGTCCTCACGCCACAAAACCCCTGCAGTGTCCCCTTGCCCAGGCAGGGACACAACGGTGGCCACCAGCCTCCCCGACGTGCTGGGAGGTCCCTAAATATTTCATATTTTCTCTGCCAATTTAAGCAACCGAGTAAGAAGAGCAGGAGCAGAAATTTTGGGGTCTTTTTTGCACTTAACTTACCTGTCCGACTGGTTTTGGCACCTGTAGAGACTGGTGAGGAGCTGTTACTGGTGTCCCCAGCCAAGGAGGTTCGGCTGGAGTGGAAGGTTGGTCGCTTCAGCTTGCTGCCCGCAGAGGGAGTCACCTTGGGAGGAAGCACACACAGAGCATCTTTTAGGTGTCACCTGGGCTGTAACGGGCCAAGATCACATCTGAGATCAGTAACTCAGCAAAAAAGATTTTGACATTGAAGGAAAACCCCATCTTAATGGTCAAGGAGAACACAAGCCGTTGTTTCAGCAGCGGTTAATGAAAAAAGTCTGGATGCTGAAAATTTGGAGGGCAAGGCGGTTTGTGTGCTGTGGGCTGACACACAGATAATTCTGTTTGGGAAAAAATAGAAATAGAAAAGCAAAGCTGCTATCCATCCGTGAAGGATGGCATCACCTGGGCTCAAAAGCTCCCCAAAGAGAAGGTGAAATCTTGTAAAAATAGGTGTTTTTGCATTTAAGCATCTCAGGACCATTTTAGAAGGTCGAATACAACGCAGCGCCTTGAGAACCAGATCCTGTTGTCAGGAGGTATCAGCGCAGCGCGGTGCTGTGAGGTGGTGGGACGTCACCCAGTGCTGGTGACCCAGCCAGGTCTCTGGACCCACCACCCAAGGGCAGAAGAATTGGAGCAGCGAGGCACCAGCGATGACCAAGGACACAAAAAGAAGTCAATCCACTTTGGTCCCTCAGGGCTTTCCTTGACCTTTAAGATGTTGCAAATGAAGATGAAGGGTTGGAAAAGCAGCAGAAGAGGCAGCTCTGCTCCCACCGCTGCAGAAGAATGCCAAGGTGCTGGCAGGACAGGGTGCCAGCAGGGCAAGGGCACCTGGATCCAGTTGGAAAGAGCAGCTCCAGTTTCTATACATCAACCAAAGCTCTGGGTTTGGGGCAGCGCTGGAGGGAAGCGACTGCCCATGGTGTCCCCTGTCCCCTGGGGTTTGGGGAGGCATCACCGTGGGGACAGCCCCAGCTCAGCTGCATCCCCGGACAGATGGACATTAACACCGCAGAGCGTTTCCCAATGAGCTTTAAAGCAACAGCTGGAGAGGTTTCCCTCCACCCCAGGTGATTTTTGTGGATTTGAGGAAATTTAGGAATTGGGAAATGGTGTGAAACTGGAGCTGCAGTAGGGGAGAGGGCGGTGGGAGAGGGGCAGCCCCTCCGGGCACCGGGGGAATGAAAATCCATTGACACGTGATTGCGACGGTACCGTTCTCATCATCAGAGATCTCGATTCTTGTCCTTGATCCTATTTTATTGACATGTTAAGAGCAGCAAGCAGGCAATTTAGGGAAGATGGGGCAGTGCTCCTGACCTTCTGATGATTTTAAATCATTCCTTTTCTGCGTGAAAGCATCGCCGAGCAAGACACAGTTATCTTGCCGGCACACACCGTGAATCACCCGAGATCTACCCGGTCATTCTCATCATCGATTCACAAGGTCAAGAAAGTCCATGAGGAGGCTGAAACTTTAGGGAGATCAAAGTCTCAGCCTGAATTCATCCTCCTGGGAACATCCATCAAGCTGGTGACAGTGCCGGACACACCAGACGTGCTTCAAGACGGTGAGAAATACAAAGCGCTTCATAAAAACGAAGGCGAGGTGGTTACTGCGCATGCGCTGCAGCTGATTTTCAAGTCTCAACTCGGCTACCAGATTTCAATTTGGTTTTTTGAAAGCCAAAAACAGCCTCTTTTCAACGCTTCAAAGCTATTAAAGCTCAGAAAAAACGAGAGGAGAAACGTCCCTCCCGTGGTTTGTAAAGGGGAATTACAAACCGTCGCGCTTTATTCGGAGGTCGATTTTTGTATTGAATCCGAGTTAGAAACTCATGAAAAACGCCACCAGCCCGAGCGTTAGCGGTGCTAACAAGCTGCTCTATCACAAGGAAAGGGTTAAAACAGGCAAAGGAGCAGAATTTCTTGGTGCCAGGGGCACTCCAGCCTGTCGGCAGGTCCTCGGGGCTGCCAGCCCATACTCTACCTCGGCGCTCGAGAGCTGGAAGTCGGAATAATCGAATCCCCTCAGAGGGGTGCCCGCTTTACTGTTTATCAACCAGGGTTTGTCATAACATCGAGAGAAGTGATGTGGAGTCTGTGAAATGGAAAATCCAAGGAAGGGAGAGGTGGGATTGAGTAGAAAAAAAAAAAAAAAAAGGAATGGAAAAAAGTATCTGGAATGGGGGAAAACGGCACTAAAATGAAACGAGAACCAAACTGGAAATATATAAATTAAAATAAAGGGGAAAAAACCCAAACAGATGATGAAATAAAACAGGCACAGGTGACCAATGTGGTGGGAAAGGAGAGACGATGGGCGATGGCTTCTTCCTGCACACCGGCCTGACACCACGGCTGCGGCACAGCCCTGCCTTGGGGACCAAGAGCCTTCAGCTGCACAGTGAGACCCTAGGACCCTCCTGTGGAGCTGTGAGCACCCAGCCTGGGCTGAAAACCTGTCCTGCACCATCCCACCCCACCCATCCCACCTGGACAACAGGGTTCTTCCTGCAGACAGCATCAACATCTCCTAGAGACCACAGTAGCCATCAAGCCCCCAAGTCCCAACCTTCCTCCTCCTCCATACAGCTCCTGCAGCTCCTCATCGCGCCAGGGCGGGTTCAGAGGCTGCTGGTTTCTAAAGGAGAGGAAAGAAGAAGGTTTCACATGTGAACCCCACCTTGGCCTGGAGTTGCAGGAGAGGATGGCATGGAGTCACAGCTGTGGTTGCTCTGGCTGGCGCTGGAACTGGATCGTGTCGGGGAGGCTGCCCGGGAGGATGGTTTTGATCTTCGGCCTCGCGATCGGAACGGGGTCATTCCCTGGGAGGCTCCCTCTGGCAAGATGAATTTCTCTCGGAGTTCAAGGTTGGTCCGTCCTCGTGCTGGAAGGAGACAAAGGAGAGGAGACCTGAGGTTCACGTGAACCTGACATTGTTACTGGGGCTCAGAAGCTCCAGGGGTGGGAGCGCGTGTCCTTGCGATGTGTCCCAAAGCCCATCTCCGAGGGCGAGCAGACGGTAGCGAGACCATCCCAACTCTGTTCCTCCACCCTAACCACCTCCTGCCACAGATCAGCTCGTTGAGAAACTGGCTGATTAAAAGCTGCCTGAGGCCCATGAGTTCATACTGGAGGCTCTACTATTCTCTAGTGTCTTGGGGAGAGCAATCTCAATGGCCTTTAAACATGGCATGTTAAAACAGCGGCCGAGGTCGTCTTTAACACAGCTTAAAAACAGTAAAAGCAGCTTTGAAAGGTTGCAGTTCTGCTCTCTCACAGCTCTGGGCAGCTCTTCATCAGGTTTTGGAGAGAGAAGAGGGAGAGAAGTTAACACCATCCATTAAAAACCAACTTGTAAATTTTCATCCCAATGCCTCAAAGAGCTGTAGGGTCTCCCTTCAACAAGCAAGGGGCAACCAAGGAGGAAGAAGGTCTGTGGACTTCATCTCCTGGGCCAGCTGATGCACGTCAACGTGTTTCATACTCATGGCATCTGATCAGAGAGCAAGGGCACGGACCGAGCCCTGCAGGACATGGAAGAGGTTTTAGAGTGGATGCATTAGGGAGCAGAAATCCAAGGAAGCAGTCACAGAAGGGAAGCACCACACTGAGATAACCAAGGGATGGAAACAACCTCCATGTCAGCACTGTAAACCAGCTGTTGTGAAGCACCAACGGGGGGAGGTTGGAGGAGCAGGAAAACTCTGAAGGTTCCCCAAAGCGAGCAGCACACACTGTAAATCATGTTGCTTTCAGCAACAGCCGTTAGACAGCAGGAGCAAGGAAGGGTTAGGCAGCAGCTTGAAGAACATTTCCCAAGCAATTAACATCTCAGAGACCCCAGTGAGAGATGGACATATGGAGTACAGACCCCAGCTCTCTAAAATACACAGTGGGCTGCGTATTAAATGTTCCTTTCCTGCTGGAGCAATGGGGCAGGAAGGAAGGAAGGGTTCTGGTCCCCTCTCATGGGTTCCTGCTCTCTTCTTTGCCAGGGCAGAGCTGCTCAGCCCACCCGTGAACCACACTGGGGGACGCTCCTGCGAGAGCTCCTGGCTACGTGAAACAGAGATGGACATTTCTGATGGGAGAACGTGTTGGATTCCTGTCTCCTTGCACCTTGGTGCACTTCATTCCTGGCCATCCCCCTTGCTAATCCTTCTCTTTCCCCTGGTCACAGCTCTCGGCTGGTCGCAGCAGAGCATCGCTTCCAGACCAAAAACTCTCACCTCAAGACTGATGGTTTTGGGAAAGAGGTGAGCCCAGCTCCCACCTGTTATTTGGATAACTCAGACCAGCTCTAGTACCATCTGGTCATTCACAATCACAACAGACAAGTTCTCAAACTCCCTTTACTGGGTGAGAAGACACCAGTTGTATAAAAACCCAGGAATTGCCTTACCTCTGCAAGGATCATTCTTCACTAAAAATTCATCCAGGGCCATCCATCCTCCACCAACACGAACCATGACCGTGCTCCTCAGGATACGGACCAGCCGCAGCTGCTGGGAATCGCCGAACTGCGGAGCCAAAAACCAGTTTAGATAAAGGGGGACACAACAAGGGACACTGGGCTCCTTCCCACAGCGGGCTGCACCAGGGCAAAGCTCTTGGAGATGCTCAGTGTGGTCCCAAATGCTTTTATTCAGCTATGTCCTGGTTTTGCTGAAACCACCACAATCTGGTTTTTGGTGGTTTTGAGTGAAACCACCACAATCTATTGAATATTTTTAAGGTTTCTCCAGACAGGTTCTTCTGGAAGAAGTGCAGCCTAGTACCAACTTACAGGAGTTTTTCTGCTGCGTGGTTTTAAGGTGATGAAACTATCCAAACCCTTTAAAGTTGGAAAGAGAGAATTTCTTAGAGCAGCAAATGAGAACTTGGAATTTGCTCTTTAGATGGGTTTTCTCAGCCAGAATTGTAATTTTTCCTTTTAATATGAAGGAAATAGAGGCTGGCAATGCAATGACCCTCCTGGTGCAGCCCACGTGGAGCAGAGCCAGCTGATCCTGATCACCAAGCACCGGTGAATCAGCCAGGCAAGCAGTGCTACATCACCACCGAGCAAGAAACCTCTCCTCATCAAGTCTGAAGTCCAGGGATCTCACTGAGCCTCACACTTGATCCCACCACCCAGAAAGCCCCCGCGCCGCAGAGATCACCCAGTGAGGATGTTTCAGTGAGTGCAGAGTGATGGGAATCCAGGCAGGAATCCCACAGCAATGTTGATTAGTGACTGCAATGTTCATTAGTGATTTTAAACACCTGCAATTTCAAACAAGTGCATTTTGAATCAAAAGCATGTGTCTGCTTGTCAAAGCTCCCTAAATCTCCTGGATAGCCAAGCCCAGGCACTGGGAAGTCAGCAGAGCTGGTGTGGGACACTGGGAGCCTGGCTTGGATGTAGCAGCTCTGCATCCAGGTCTACAGAGCACCTGCTGTGAGGAGAAGACAGGGGAACCAGCCTTTGCAAGCAAGAACATCTTCAGAGTAACAAAAAAAAAGGAAAAAAAAAAAAAAGCAAAAGCAGTAACATTTTCCCTGGGTGGATAAGAACACAAAAACCAGAGAAACTGAATGAAAACAGAGAGTGCAAAGCCACACTGAGGTGGGCCACAGCAGGCAGAGGGACAGGAGGTCACAGCACCTCCAACCCTGCTTCCCGTGGGGATATGGGACCCTGGACTGGTGGGTCTCCCTGCTCGGGGGTCCCCCCAAAATGTGCTCAGCAATGGCCATGGTGTCTGCGGGCAGGGAGGAGGGCAGGGGAGCCACCTCCCCTCTCTCAGGGCTCTACGTAAGGTGTCCTTTGAGAGCCAGTTCTGCACCAGGGAAGACCAGGGACATCTTAATTCTGATTTCCATCTCTACATCTACATTATTGTTTAGTTGCTGTTGAAAACGTTTCTATAACCACAGTCTAAATTAAAGCCAGAGCTCTCTTGGATCCACTCACTTCCAACATCCAGGTTTGTTTCTTTTTGGGGCCTGTTTTTGGTAAGACACTATCATTTCACATGGAAAAAAACCCCAAAACAACCTTTTCTGTTTGAGTCCTGTTAAAAAAAAAGCTCTGGCCCCCAAACCAGCCGGCACTCAACACACATGGCACCGCTCATCTCGGGTCATGGCAGCACCGGGGACACATGCGGGTTTGTCAGCTTTGCTCCAGTTAGGAGTTACTCAGTGGGTATAGCAGGGATGAGGGTTTAGTTATCGTTACCTACAGGATTAAACATTCTCATTCCATGGTGGTTGCGATCCAAACCCACCCAGAGCCTGGTACAGCCCCTGTGCTGGGGGTTGTACCCCCGTGATTTCACCCAGGCTGTCCCCAAAGGGAGGGCAGTGCCGGGCACGAGCCTGTCTGTATCTCAGTGCTCCCCGCCGCAGGGTGCCGTGGTTGGCCACTAGTTACCATCAACATCTCCAATGTATCCAAGAAAGGAGCCACAGAGAGAAAAAAAATCTCTCCGTTTTTGTCAAATCTTGCTTTTTCCATTGAATTTTCCCCTTTTTTCATCATTTTTTTTGAGTGGCTCTCCCAGCTCAAGCACTTCTCTGTACCAGGCTCGGCTGAGCAGCGCTCACAGATCACATCCTCCCATAGCAACAAAGGACAGAGCAGCATCACGGACACACAAAGCTACATTTGTTACCAAGAAAAAGAAAATTTAAAAGAAAAATAATAATAAAAAAGAGATGAGAGACAGCATTGCAAGGCAAACTGTACCTGATTGCCGAGGAAGAACTACGGAGGGAGAGGAGTTGCGGAGGGAGCGGGGATGGGGTGGGGAGTTGGG